>NC_136482.1:161508393-161565893 GCF_053919585.1 Euprymna scolopes | reverse complement strand
TATATATTAGACGATGTCAAAACATCGTTAAATTCATTACCCTTACAGCAGCAGCCGTATAGCGTAATGGTGAGAAGCCTTGATTGTCTTTTGGGCGGTCGGGTTTCGATCCTGGCTTGAGGCAGTTGCCTGTCTAGCCACACTGGTGAGCTGTGAAACAGCGAAATAGTACTGTATGTGGATGACTATATATATATATATATATATATATATATATATATATATATATATATATATAGAGAGAGAGAGAGAGAGAGAGAGAGAGAGAGAGAGAGAGAAGTGGGGGAGAGTACATTCTACAAGTTGAAAAGAAATTGTAAGAGAGAATATCACATCTTTGTTTGGAATTGTTTATGCGTGGGTTTTCCTATTTTCGTGGAGGTGGCCCCCTTCTTTGTTTCTTCTGATTAAGATTACTTTTTCATGCGAAAACGGCCTTCCATTTCTCTGATATCTTTGCCTGGAAATTTTTTCCCCACTTTTTTTTTTCGTTTTCCTCACATTAGTTTATTCCTCAATCAAACAAGCACCCCTCTATCCCCGACACTTATCCACAAGCAACTGTAACCTTCATCCGCTCGACTTCCCACACATTTTTGGTGAAAGTTCAAGTCTACACAAATCCTTCTTGTTTAAAAAAAAAAATCTTAAACTAGAATAACCATTCCTTACCGTCTAGTTTTTTTTTTTGTTTTTTTTTCAATTTTATTATTTGAACTTTTTATATATACTAGCATTTCAGCGCGGCGTTGTCAGGGTGTTTGGAGGTGTATGTTGAGAAAAAAAAAGCGGTCAATTTTTAAAACTTTGACCCCTATTATGACCTCTTAACATTTACTGTTTTGGGCTCATAACAAGTTATTAAGTTAGATCCATGTCCAAAGAATCTATATCTAAAATTTCAAGTGTTTAGACCCAAAATTGTCAGAGGAGTTTGGTAGAGTTCTCAAAGGTCAAATCGTTTAACTTTGACCCCTTAACAGCGAAATTTCTGGCCGAAAACTGATCAGTACCCTGTATATCAAATTTCGAGTCTGTAGACTTAAAATTGACAGTTATTGCGTAGGGAAATGTACACAGACACACGCAGAGATACGTTCACTTTTATAAATATACTGTTATGTTGTTGTATCATAAAGGGGATCGTGTGTGATCGTCTAGCTGTTCTTTTTATTAAATGATATGTTCATATACCGTTGTGTGTGTGTGGTATATGTATTTTTCAACATGCCTTCTGCGTCTTGGATGTTGGTCCATCTTGAAACATCTCGTGTCTTGGAGTGGAGACGGTACCTGTTTTGGACGAAGGTTCATTCACTTCAACACGATGAATTTGTTTTATAGTTTTTATTTCACTTTTCAGATGTCTCGCAGAGGATGGAAAGTGAATCTCTGGCTTGCCTGATACTCTTGGTCTCGTTTCTATACACGTCAGCGCCCCCACTCCAGGTAAGCAACTGTAACCGTCTAAAACCGTCCACTGCCTTCTAGGTCCAAACCAAATCTCCACGATTCAGCTAACCTTCATCACGTGATTCACACACAATCTGGTCAGCTGATCTTGACTTCCGGTCAATGTGTTTCGATATAATTTACACACTTCCCTCCCTCCCTCCCTCCCTCCCTCCCTCCCTCCCTCTCTCTCTCTCTCTCTCTCTCTCTCTCTCTCTCTCGATCCATCCTCTAACAATACTAGCATGAGTGTCCGGCGTTGCACGGGTATTTGGAGGTGTATGCTGAGCAAAAAAAAAACGGTCAATTTTTTTAACTTTGTCCCCTTATTATAAACTCTTAACATTTATTGTTTTTGGCTCGCATCAAGTAATTAAGTTAGATCCATGTCCCATATCTAAAATTTCAAGTGTTTAGACCAAACATTTTCAGAGGCGTTTGGTAGAGTTCTCAAAGGCCAAATCGTTGAACTTTGGCCCCTTAACAGCCAAATTTCTGGCCGAAAACCAATCACATAGATTTCCCCAAATCTCAGTACCCTGTATATAAAATTTCGAGTCTGTAGACTAAAAATTGACAGAGTTATTGTGTAGGGAAATGCACACACACAGACACATTCACTTTTATAGATATATAGATAGATTAATCTGCCTACATAATCAGCGACACCGGATATTGAGAGAGAGAAAGAGAAAGAGACATAATAACTATTAGCAAAAATAAGCGCTCTCTAGATGCAAATTATTATTATATCTAACACAACCCTGAAATGTACTTATGTTAATAACTTTCCAGTTGCAATTATTAATCTGGGGCGCTAAGTGGAAAATAACCGCATGTGGAAGCCCTGCCCCATTACGCACAGTGAACATTTGAAAGGTTTGTTGAAACACGTGACGCAAAGATGAAAACTAAAATCGGTGACTATCAACGCGTCGTGTAAGGTCATTAGAAATATGTGACGCTTCGATTTCTTATTCTCCCTTATGAATATACAGGGTGAAACGATAAATTTGTCGCCCTAAAGAAAACAACACTACAGCTTTATATATTATTTTAATTGGAATTCATTATTGAGATGAGTATTATTTATATTAATTTATTTATTGCGGACTATTATTCTCATCTTTATTGGTTGTTGTTTCACGACGTTTCGGCCAATTATTCCTCTGGCCTTCGTCAGGTGGTAATATAAATAATACTCATCTCAATAATGAATTCCAGTTAAAATAATATATATATATATATATATATATATATATATATATATATATATATATATAACTACTTCATTTACTCACATAAATTTAATATACGAAAGTATAGATTTATGCGTAAACTTTAAGTATTTACTTCAAAAGTGCTCAATACGTAGGTAGAGCTAGTTAGTAATTTATAAAATATATATGGCGATTAAGTTACACTGAATATTCTGCGTTTCATCCACTATAGGATTCGTTAGGCTTACGCCTGACGAATCCTATAGTGGATGAAACGCAGAATATTCAGTGTAGCTTAATCCCCATATATATTTTTTATAAATTACTTACTATATATATATATATATATATATATATATATATATATATATATATATATATATATATATATATATATATATATATATATATATATATATATATATACCATTCGGTACGGACCCGACCATGGAAGATCGGATATTAAATAAACGTCGATTTATAAGATCAAAAAAAAAATAACCTTGATCGCCCTTCGGGGTCCGTGGCGCAGTTGATAGAGACGTTGAATCTCTACGGTTCCAGGTGAGAATTGTCTGAAGATAGCGGTTTCAATTCTACCAAAAGCCGGCCAAAGACTTACTTGGCCAAAACGAGATGAGACGACAACTATGGATGGCAGTGATTGCTGAGAATGCAGTTAGGAGATGCGGAGTTCCTATCCGTCGCGGTTATCACCTGACGAAGGCCAGAGGAATAGTTGGCCGAAACGTCGTTAAACAACAACTAATAAAGATGAGAATAATAGTCTGCAATAAATGAATTGATATAACTAACAGCTTTATTTTAAAACTTTTATTGAAAAAATCACATTTGATTATATAGTAGATTTGAGATATATTCAATGTAGCCGCCTTGAGTCCCAATCACTGCCCTCGATACGGGTCCGGAACTGGGAGCATGCCTTTTCCACAAGCGCCGGCGAGAGCTCGGGGAATACTTGACGGATGGCGGCGATCCTGCTGGCTTTGGTGTTGTGGAAGGTCATGCTGGTGATATTCGCGGTGTATGATCAAACGAAATAGTCCAGCGGATTCAGGTCGGAAGAGGAAGAAGGCAGTGAGAGAAGAGTACAAAGTCGTAATACTCCTTCTAAGGCCAATAATGGGTTTCTTTGAGCTAGTGGGTCGGTGTCGAGTCTGCTGCCGTACTATGGGTCTGCCAGCAACCACCTGATTACACCAGAGGATCACCAAACTCTTCAGCATATCCATGTATACCTTGGAGTTGATCTTCAAGCCGACTTCGATGTGAGCTGGCATGATGTGGCACTCACTTGAAACCACACCTAAAACCATAAATGTGACTGGAAACTTCGTTGAACTGTGCTATCAATCGTTGAACCGCCCAGATTTGCATTTTCGGGGTGCTGGTAATGGTCCTGTTATCAGAACTTTGATCGGTATAGAGTATGAGTTGTACAGCAGTGCATGTCCGATCTCGCTCGTTGAACATTGTGTCACTTTAAGACATGATAGAAGGCTCCTATCCCTCTTGGAATTTGTACACGACTGGCCAACTAGTAGATGGTCTACAACAAAAACAAACAAAGAAAACTGGTTTTCATCAAACTGAAATGGAATAATGTCTTTTCTAGGGCGACAGTTTTATCGTTCCACCCAGTATACTGATAAATGTATTCCTTGTTACTAAAGAGAAATGCATTCTCCTTTTTTACGTCTATTTCCTCTTCGAGAAAAACCATCAAGAACTTCTCGGCTCGTGTCGATATTATTTAAACACAAATAAAACTTCACGGGAGACAGCATTACATTCTGGTGCAAATAAATACAATAAAATAAACTCATAGAAACGAAGAACAAAGACCCCAAAAAAGCGAAGTTAAATATGAAAATTAACACGTACTGTGACGATCTACTAGCTATGACTGAAATGGATTGCGGCTTCAAATGACTGGAAGGGATTACGGCTTTAAATGACTGGAATGGATTACGGCTTCAAATGACTGGAATGGATTACGGCTTCAAATGACTGGAATGGATTACGGCTTCAAATGACTGGAATGGATTACGGCGTCAAATGACTGAAATGGATTACGGCATCAAATGACTGAAATGGATTGCGGCTTCAAATGACTGGAATGGATTACGACTTCAAATGACTGGAATGGATTACGGCTTCAAATGACTGGAATGGATTACCGCTTCAAATGACTGGAATGGATTACGGCTTCAAATGACTGGAATGGATGACGGCTTCAAATGACTGGAATGGATTACAGCTTCAAATGACTGAAATGGATTACGGCTTCAAATGACTGGAATGGATTACGACTTCAAATGACTGAAATGGATTACGGCTTCAAATGACTGAAATAGATTACAGCTTCAAATGACTGGAATGGATTACGGTTTCAAATGACTGGAATGGATTACGGTTTCAAATGACTGAAATGGATTACGACTTCAAATGACTGAAATGGATGACGGCTTCAAATGACTGGAATGGATGAGACTTCAAATGACTGGAATGGAGGACGGCTTCAAATGACTGGAATGGATTACGACGTCCAATGATTGGAATGGATTAAGGTTTCAAATGACTGGAATGGATTACGGTTTCAAATGACTGGAATGGATGACGGCTTCAAATGACTGGAATGGATTACAGCTTCAAATGACTGGAATGGATGCCCGCTTCAAATGATTGAAATGGATTACGACTTCAAATGACTGGAATGGATTACGGTTTCAAATGACTGGAATGGATTACGGCTCCAAATGACTGAAATAGATTACAGCTTCAAATAACTGGAATGGATGCCCGCTTCAAATGACTGAAATGGATTACGACTTCATATGACTGGAATTGATTACGGCTTCAAATGACTGGAATGGAGGACGGCTTCAAATGACTGAAATGGATTACGACTTCCAATGACTGGAATGGATTAGGGTTTCAAATGACTGGAATGGATTAGGGTTTCAAATGACTGGAATGGATGACGGCTTCAAATGACTGGAATGGATGACGACTTCAAATGACGAATGGATGACGGCTTCAAATGACTGGAATGGATGACGGTTTCCAATGGCTGGAATGGATGACGGCTTCAAATGACTGAAATGGATGACGGCTTCAAATGACTGGAATGGATTACGACTTCAAATGACTGGAAGGGATTACGGCTTAAAATGCCAAAGTAATTTCCTTTTGTGAAACAAATCGATGTTGGAACCGATCACCGCCTATGTAAATACAAGCAGTAGTAAATCGGTAGTCAGTGAGAAAGTCTTTGCAATGCGTGAGATATAGTACAAAATCAGAAAGTGTGCAGAGTAAACCAGCGTCCCTAAAGTAGTCAGTAAAACGTCTGAGAACTTTTCGATTCGTTTATTTCTCATCGAAATGGATAGATATACACTATTTTATTATTAGCAAAAAAATTTATTCATTTCTCATCGAAATGGATAGATATACACTATTTGATTATTAGCAAAAAAATTTATTCATTTCTCATCGAAATGGATAGATATACACTATTTTATTATTAGCAAAAAAATTTATTCATCTATTTTCAGCATTTGCATCGACGGTTCTCAATATATGCAAAAGGTACTGTTTCATAAATTGGGGATTTTATTGTCGGCATTGGTTTCGTCGGTATTTTTCTAGTTAGAATTATTTCTATAAAGACATCGAGTAATTACGACCATATAAACAAAATGGAAAAATAAGAGAATAGAAAGCAGATCTTGGGTTTACTTTTAACAGCCTCGTAATCCTAGCTTCTTCACATTACATGAGCGATGTTTTGGACAAAGGGGGAATAATTGCCGTTTTGGGGTCGAAATCAATTCATATAACACTTATTGTTGGCTTTTTTTTTTGTATTTCGAAATAGCAGTCATCAGATTTTTCAGCGGAAAATCTTCAGATTTTGTCTGTAATAATTATTAAATACCTACAAACACTAGTGTTTCATCCTTTCGGAAATTATCAGTGCAGGGTTTTCACGATTAACACCAGTCGATAGATTCGAACCGGCAACAGAAGCCATCTCTCTCTCTCTCTCTCTCTCTCTCTCTCTCTCTCTCTCTCTCTCTCTCTCAAATATATATATATATATATATATATATATATATATATATATATATATATATATATATATATATATCGTTTTGAGATAATCTTGAATGAAATTTAATTATTTATATGAAAGTTCATTTTACCTAAATGCGAGTTGGGAATAATTTTCCCTTTTACAAATTTGGTACCCCAAAATGGTAAGCGGCATGTGAATTGCTTTTAAAATACAATTATCCACTAACATGTGTTTCGTCGTCCGCGACTCATCAGAGTGGCTGAATCTAGCCAGACTTCGAATTTCGATAGATTAAGCCAATGTAATGAGTAGTAGAGGACGAAACACGTGTCAGTGGATAATTATATTTTAAAAACAATATATATATATATATATATATATATATATATATATGATTTTTTTTTTTTTTTTGGAAAAAGAATTCCAGCAGAGTGCTCAATTAAAAGGAAAATCCAAATTTTAAGAGCGTATTTATATTTTGTGTACAGAAATTTGTTAGTTGAGACAGATCATTGGTACCGTTGGTTTCAAGCCCGATAATAAGGCCCGTTTAAGGTATCCTTATCAAGCTCTCTGAGACGAATATTGGCTGAAGAGAGAGCTTGATAAGGATACCTTAAACGGGCCTTATTATCGGGCTTGAAACCGACGGTACCAATGATCTGTCTCAACTAACAACTTTCTGTACACAATATATATATATATATATATATATATATATATAAATATATATAAAATATCTAGTGATACAAAAAATTCATGAAAATAAAACATACGAAACTTTTATTCATTAAATCTTTTTTTGTATTCCGTTAGATTGGTCTTTTTTTGTTTTGATGTGGGCTTTTTTGTGTGTGTGTGTGTTTTTTTTTTGTTTTTTTCGAATCGCAATTCATAGATTGCATGGACAGTTTTGTTGTTTCTTTTGCTGCTATGATATGCCTAGCGAGATAGGATTGATGAAAGACTGACAAGCATGCATATATAATAGGACGTTGTTGATAAGCACTTAAATGCACACACACGCCCACACGGATGCACACACACACAAACACACAAAGGCACACACACACGCATATATATTATGATAGTAACCGTTTACAATAGAATAAAGATAAACGTGGATATACATAGTCTTTAAACACCATCCCCAATTGTTTATAGATACGCGCACACATTAGTACAGATTTAGAAGCATTATGGTAAGCACACACACACACGCACACACACACACACACACACACACATATATATATATATATATATATATATATATATATATATATATATATATATATATATTTCAGTCCGGTGTTGCCCGGGTGTTTGGAGGCGTATGTTGAGCAAGAAAAGAAAAGCGGTCAATTTTTTAAACTTTGACCCCTATTATGACCTCTTAACATTCATTCTTTTGAGTTGAAATGAAGTTATTAAGTTAAGTCCATGTCCAAGGAACATATATCTAAAATTTCAAGTGTTTAGACCCAAAATTCACGGAAGGGTTTGGTAGAGTTTTCAAAGGACCAACCGTTGAACTTTGACCCCGTAACAGCGAAATTTCTGGCCAAACCCCGATCACATCGATTTTGCCAAATCTCAGTACCCTGTATATCAAATTTCGAGTCTGTAGACTGGAAATTGACAGAGTTATTGTGTAGGGAAATGTACACAGACAGACAGATACACACAGAGACACACAGACACGTTCACTTTTATAGATATACTAGCATGGGTGCCCAGCGTTGCCCGGGTATTTTGAGGTGTATGCTGAGCAAAAAAAAAAAAGGTCTATTTTTTAAATTTGACCCCTATTATGACCCCTAAAATTAATTGTTTTGGGCTCAAATTAAGTTATTACGTTAGATCCATGTCCAAAGAATCTATATCTAAAATTTCAAGTGTTTAGACCCGAAATTGTAGGAGGAGTTTGGTAGAGTTCTCAAAAGTTAAATAGTTGAATTTTGATTCCTTAATCGAAAGATTTCTGCCCGAAAACCAACCACATAGATTTTCCCAAATCTTAGTATTCTGTATATCAAGTTTCGAGCCTGTAGGCTAAAAATTGACAGAGTTATTGCGTTGGGAAATGTACACAGACACACACAGGCAGACACTTTCAATTTTATAGATATACTAGCATGGATGCCCGGCGTTGCCCGGATGTTTGGAGGTGTATGTTGAGACAAAAACAAACGGTCAATATTTTTTAACTTGGCCCCTATTATGACCCCTTAACAACGAACCTATATCTAAAATTTCAAGTGTTTAGACCCAACATTGTCGGAGGAGTTTGGTAGTTCTCAAAAGTCAAATCGTTTAACTTTGACCCGCTAATCGCTAAATTTCTGGCCAAAAACCGATCACGTCGATTTTTCCAAATCTCAGTACCCTGCATATCAAATTGCGAGTCTGTAGCCTAAAAATTGACAGAGTTATTGCGTAGGGAAATGTACACAGATACACACACGCGCACACACACAGACACAGACAGACACTTTCACTTTTATAGATATAAAGATAGATATATACGTCACAATCACGTTGAGACACCGGTTCTCTCCAGATCACCGAAGTTAAGAAACGTTGAGCCTAGCCAGTACCAGACGAGTGACCATGTGGAAAAGTTTAGGCACTGTGTGCAACGCACCGAGTCGTAGAAATGTCCAGGTTGGTATCTGGAGGTCAATTAATTCACTGGAAGAAATGCACCCCCAGTTTTCGTTAAGACATGCATCTAGGAGAATGAAACTCTGATGTAAAAACCTAGGGTCCTCTATATATTCTGTTTTGTGGCAGTTATCTGCACCTAAGGAGTTTAGCAGTGATACCAAAAAGTGTGGATGGTTCTACACAAAGCCTTCACCACTATAAACAAATCATCTGTGTGGATTTCGGAGCAACTTAGTTGTTGTGGCGGGACCTCATACATTGAAATTGATGAAGAGTCTATTATATATATATATATATACATACATACATATATATATATATATATATATATATATATATCGTCACACAATGATTAGATCACTCTGACTGATAGAAAAACATTTAAAAATAAAATGTTTAAATTTCAACGTTATTTCACGCGGTTAACGGTAACCGAATGGGTGCGGTCCTCGCTAATGAAGCCAGGTATGGCTTCTGTCTCCGGGTTCGAGTCTATCGACTGGTTTTAATCGTGACACCCTGCACTGAAGATTCCCGAAAGGATGAGAACTAATCTCTGTAGGTATTTAATAATTATTATAATAAATAAGTATATATATATATATATATATAATTTTCTCTATTTTAAAGACTTTATTGGCTACATATGCGCATACATCTTTCAGCTGTAATTTCTCTTGACATCTAGCATCATCATGCGACTAGTCTCACCTAGTTTCAAATGAGAATTTACGAGCAATTTTGTTTTTAAAAATATTTCTGAGCATTTTTTTCAGGCGCCAAAACAGAGGAGAAATCCTCTGCCATCCTGGCGATTATACAATTACCTCATTCTTTTTTTTTTTTACCATTTTACCATATTGTGTTTAATCATTATAGTAAACTCTTTATACGACTGTATTACTTAATTATAAATTCTCTAAAGCATGGCCTGATGACGCTGGGTTTTGACCGAAATCATAGCTGGAACATGTATACACATGTGTAGCAAATAATGTTTGTGTAAATAAAAAAAATATACAATTATACAGCTTTACTTTCTATGTAGCACTGATTTATAAACATCGGAATTTCATTGGATTAATACCTAAGAAACCAAAAAATACAATCATTATACATGTGTGTATATTCGTATATGTATGTATGTATGTATGTATGTCAGGTCATGTCATATGCTACTGGTACCATGTAACCCAGTACTACCTGCCTCATGGTCGGATCACCGGCGACTAAACTGGTTCCCCCACCAGACTTGGTGAGGAGGGTGGCTAGTCTCCCTGAAGGATTAAAAACAAAACCTTCCAAAGGGCGAATGAACCCTTTTTCGGGGTCAACGGCCAACTAGCACCGTGTGTGTTTGTGTGTATGTATGTGTGTGTTGGGGTGGAGAGGGCTCCCATAAGCTGTGGTGAAGGCAACCTTTCTAGGAGAAGCAAATCTCTGATTTAAAAAGCCATAAAGCGGGAGACCAGTACCCGAATTAAGCTGGTCTGCAGTTTAACTTGTTGCTGGCTATCTTGCTCTTGCTTGTTGCTGGATCTCAACATTTTGTAACCGAGAGAGAGACTTAGCTGTCGTACAAAGCTAAGACTCTGTATCATCTGTCTACAGATACTCCCTCAGGCATTTGTCTATTAAAATGGTCCTGTGGCGATGAAAGTCATATTTGAGCTTATGGACTTTAAGTGTCTAAGAGAGTGGCACTCGTATGACAAGACGTTGCAATCATCATGTATGTATGTATGTATTGCGTGCGTGTGCATGCGTGTGTGTTTGTACTGTTTGTAATGATGCTTTTCAAAAAAAAAGTATAACGATCGATCATATTTGAGGGTGACGCGGACGTTTCCTTTTCATTTCCTACTACTCGAAGATGTATGTGGGGGCGCCACTTCGTTCCCAGGATCACGCCACTTACCCTTGTCTGTCAAATTATAATACAGAGTGTTTAAGCAAAGAAGCATCAAATACTATTCTTTGTATTATTGGCATTATATCACATGAAGTTTAACTTGCGCCATATTAGGTTGCGTCAACTGTACATCGAATTACCAACACTCCTAGTTTGATTAATCTTACTCTGCAATTAGATTCTTGAACATGGAATGGCTAGTATATTACGTTTTTCTAACTGTTCATAAATGGAGCTCTAATGAAGCTCATTAAGTTTAAATTTGTTATGTTAATCAAATTATTTGCAATAGCTTTCAAAATAATCAATGTTAATAAAATTATAAGTATGTGTTTAAAGCTATAGTCAAAATGTAAACCTAAACTTGTATGGCGATTGAGTCCGTATGTCTATTTCAAGTTGACAGTCTCTGGTTGCTGGCGTCATTATTTTTGGAATTGCTTTCTGCTGAAATATAAAACATATTCAGTAGGTGATGCCTTTTCTCTTCCCACAGAAAATACATTGGAGCCTGTCTATGTTCTATCCTTATTTTCATGGCAAGTGCTCGACTGAACCACAAGCTATGGCCCCCCTGTCAAACGTTCATAAAAACACTCGACTAGCTACAACCATTATAAACGATCCCCCCCACTCTCTATCTGTACTTAAATCTAAACGCAGATTTCATGAACAAAGCTTCTTATATCATATCTTATCGCAATAGAAATTAACCCATTGCATGGCGGTGCTGTTTGCCTCCTTAAGGTCTTGGTTTGAGCAATGAGGACCCAATCGATAGTTTTCCCTAAGGTGGTGCATCGTTTGTACATCTCCACATGGACATTAAGGTGAGGTGTCTAGGCCCCACTTGTTGAGATTGTCTTCTGTTTTGGGGGCAAGTAGCAAACCTTCACGTGGTGGCCCTGTTAATCTTCAGAGACCGATTGCTACACCACGCATAGAAATAAATATACTGCATGCCTGTGGAACACCGATCCGCTGGTCTACTTTCCGGTTGAATACAACATGGTAGACTTCAAATCCAATATAAACAACTTCTTGTTGAACCTATAAATAATTAAATTCTACACAGTTTATAGCATTAGCGATTACTACACTAATACCTTACATTCATTTAACTTTTATCCTCGAGTGGCCTTCGGGCCTTGGTGAGTGGTGACTCCCAAGTAAAAAATTCTATTCAGAATTGTATGTGATGTTATGTTGGAGAGGGCATAAAGTCTATATATATGTAAGGCGTTGTATATAAAGGGAATATATGATGAGTTGTGTATATAGTGAAGTTTGTTAGTGTCATCTAGTGTTCATAAATACTTGTGGATGTGTGTGGCATGGGTTTTTTTACGTAGGAGTCATCACTCATCAAGGCCCGGATGCCACTCGAGGATGAGGGTTATAGAGCGTACAGTAGTCAATGGAATGATATTGTAATCGTTAGTAATGGGAATTTGGTAAATTGGATTACTTAAGGGGCCGGTTCATCAAGAACTTGTTTATGTTGGACTTGAAGACAACCAAGTTGTAATCAGCTGGGAAGCAGGAAAATGGAAGAAAGTTCCACAGGAGTACAGTTCTAAGAAATAAACTTTCTTCCTGGAACCTACGTTTTGATTTGGGCACAGATAACGAGTGGGGAAAAATATTGACAGTGGTTTCAGCTAGACCAAAGATTGGAGCTCAGACGAGTATTTGTCATGAAAATAACGATAAATCAGAGACTGGCTCGCAACGTCTCTTCTGTGAAAAAAAAGGTTGCAGGGAAGAGAAAAGGGCATCCCCCACAAAGCTACGAAGTCTATTTTGAATTCTGTCAAGGCAGGATAAGCTGCTTCTAGAAGCTCCTGCCCAGATGTGGTAACAGTATTTCATCCTTGGACGTACTTGGCTTTTATATAGATACGGAATTGCATCAGTAGTGAGATATCTACTGGAGCGGTAGAAGGATCTCACGATTTTCTCCAGCGACCTTGGCAACATATTTGATGTACGCGCTCCATTTAAGATTAGGAGTAAAGCTCAATATATGACAAAAGTAAATCGAAAATGGAATTCTCCAGTATTATACTGCCAATGATGAGGGGAAGAAGGAGGTTTATGATAATAGGGAGAATTACAATGATGATGATGATGATGATGATGATGATTATGATGATGATGATGATGATTAAAAAATAAATTAAAACATAATTCTCTAATATGATCATGATGATAAGGAGAGATGAGAAAAAGGTGGATGATGATGATGATGATGATGATGATGATGATGATGATGATGATGATGATGATGATTTTTTACTGGGCTAATCTTCAAGATAGATGAAAAACAATTATAGGTTATTTTGGGGTCATCCGTAAAGACTAAATTCTGATTTTCATAAACCATGCTTGCCGGCATACGAGATGAGGTTTGATATGCTTCTTTCCCCAACATGTATGTACGTACGCCTCCTCTGTGTGTGGTTTCCTGTGCGCTTCTATACTCGGTTTTTGTGTAAAATAAATATTAATAAAAAATATATATATATGTATACCAAGCGCAATACATCATCACTTCTGGTCCACTAAAACATAAATAAAATAAATTAATATAACATTTCTAAAAGAATAATGCGTAAAATTTTAGAGACAAAAAAAAAGGAAGAAGACAAAAACTATTTAGCTAAAACGGTCTCTATTTTGTCATCACCTTTAAAATGGCTGCTGGTGGTTAGTTATCCAATTTTGTAATTTCGACTTGTTTTCAGCAGTTCTTCGTCATTTCAGCCCACGACTAAGAAGGGAAACTTGTCAGTCCAGGTGTCACAACTGATGTTTTCATTAATGAAGATCTGTGAAAAGAATTGGTCATTCGCCATTGACAGTTAACCCACAAAATAGAAAATAGCAACTTTCTGTTCTCTCTTTCCGCCATCTTTTTTTTTTTTTTAGGTTTGAGTATAATTGCTGTCTCGTTGGTTCTTATAAAAACTAACATTTGACAAATGTAATGTAATGAAATCCTTACGATATATTAAAAAAAAAGGTTGCTTGTAGTTGGCGTACAGTTGTGTATACAATGTAGATCTGGGAAAATAATTATTTAGCAAGTAGGCGAATATCATTTAACAAAACCTACATCTTGCTGTAATAGTGTTCAAATGATCCTGGCACTCCCAAAAATGGCGGATTGAAGCGATTGTATTTTTTTCCGATAGTCTGTATAAGTTAATTTCTTGCTTTGTGTAGTAAAGATATTATTAATATAAATTGTTGCTGTTGCCCGTCTTTTGTGTTTTAGTTGATGTTTTTGATATTCTCACTAATACTTTACTCGGATAGTCGAGTAATTATCAATAATATATATCTATCGACTCGAAACCACCAGTAAAACTAAAATCAACCCCAACTGGTGAATTTTTATGCTTGAGATAATATCTGTTCATTTTAACGCGTGTTTCCACGGTAATCGGGAAAAATAACAACTCTATAGTTAAGCATTTATAACTTTATCGAGATCGGAACCTGTAATTGTATCGGAATCGGGAATAATATTGGAATAGTCCCATTACTACAAGAAAAGAAACACATCGGGTTAGAAAATGATAAAACTCTTATTCTACAAGTTTAAAAGCTGCGTGTCCAAGCAACATTCAATCTAAGTAGACTGAACTGGGTTCCTGCAAAGGAGGAAGTTTCATGAGAAATATCTAATTCACAAAAGGCCTCCAGTCGCTTGTAAATTTTATGAACAAAGTTTCTTTCCTAGAACTGGCCGCCTGTTGAACGGGGTGGGGCTGCTTTCCAGCTTACTAGAAACGCAGTCGTTTTCAAGTCCAATTTAAACAAGTTCTTGCTGATACGTTCTCTTAAAAATAAAATTCTACCCAATTCCCATACCATTACAGTACTTTCTTGCCGACCTCTTGACTATCATTAAATGTTATCCTCCAATGGCATTCTGGTCTAATTTGGATTCTAACAACACTATTCCAGTGTATTCAAGGATTACGACTATACTCGGATATCATAATTTCGTAAGCTTTCTTTGTTTGGATCATTATCTTCTTTATCTATGTCCCTTAAAAAGATTTAATCTTTAATATATTTTCTTTACATGTGTTGAATAGCGAATCAGATCTAATATTTTGCTAATGACTTTTCGTTTGAGGAGATGAGCCGACATTGAAAATCCATGGGTTTCTGAATAAAATTTAAATATAAAAAATATATAAATTTCATTTGCTCTATCAAGTATATTGAGCTATTCCCTTTTCGGACGGAGTTGTCTTATATAAAAATATTACCTCCTAAAAATACTTTGTAAGACTTGATAGCACAGGATTCAATAATCTGTGTTCCTATTTGCTTCAGGATTCTGATATATATATATATATATATATATATATATATATATATATATATATACTAGCAGTTCAGCCCGGCGTTGTCCGGGTGTTTGGAGGTGCATGTTGAGCCAAATATAAAAAGTGGTAGTAGGAAGGCAGGCTCGAACCCGTACCGCTAAGGACGAAAAGAATGGGATAAAAAACGCGACATCTTTTCTGTTGCGACCACCGCCAAAACGGAAGTGATGTAGGTTTAAATTAAGGCTAGACAATCGAAAGGAGAGGATGACCTTCGAAAATATCGGCGAAAAAAGCGACCCCAAACTGTAGAAAAGTGCTCAGTGTAAGGTGAAGATATGAATGTTTTTAGCATATTTTTCGATATTTGTCGTCTGAAGGGCCGAGCTTGAAAACGATACTGATCTTTTGAAAATCCGTCGCCTCTGTCGAAAGTTTTAGGCAGACATGCAACCATACATACATACATTTATATATTGGTGACTAAAAATTTTCGGCCCAAACCGATGAAAAAGCTTGCCCTATCTCTGAATACCCTTTATGTAAAATTTCATTAAAATTTTACATTTCACTACGCAATAACTCTGTCAATTTTTAGTCTACAGACTAAAAATTTGATATACAGGTTACTGAGATTTGGGGAAAATCTTTGTGATACGTATTCGGCCGGAAATTTGGCTGTTAAGAGGTCAAAGTTCAACGATTTGTCCTTTGAGAACTCTACCAAACTCCTCCGAAAATTTTGGGTCTAAACACTTGAAATTTTAGATATAGATTCATGGGACATGGATCTAACTTAATAACTTGATGTGAGCCCAAAACAATAAATTTTAAGGGGTTATAATCGGGTTCAAAGTTTTAAAAAATTGACCTCTGCGGTCTCTACCAAATTACTCAGACAATTTCTGGTCTGAACATTTGAAATTTTACATAAAGGGTATTTCAGAGATGGGGCAAGCTGTTTCATCGGTTTGGGTTGAAAATTTTTAGTTACCAATATATAAATGTATGCATGTATGTTTGCATGTCTGCCTAAAACTTTCGACAGTGGCGACGTATGTTCAAAAGATCAGTATCGTTTTAAAGTTTAACCTTTCATACGACAAATATCGAAAATTGGCTAAAAACATTTATATCTTCACCTTCAACTAGGCACTTTTCTTACAGGGGGTGCCAGCGTTTTTCGCTGATATTTTTGAAAGATGTCCTCTCCTTTCGATTGTCTAGCCTTAATTTAAACATAAGTCACTTCAGGTTTGGCGGTAGTCGTAACCGCAAAGATGTCAGTTTTTTCCACCGTTATTTTCCTCCTTCGCGGTTTTGCTCAACATACACATACCAAAACACCCGGGAAACGTAGGGCTGAAATGTTAGTATATATATATATATATATATATATATATATATATATATATATATATATATATATATATATATATATATATATATATATATATAAATATATATATATATATATATAAGCAAAAGTACCCATCGTTTACATAAAATGGACTCTGATTTATGAAAGTATGATAGGTTATGAAAAGGAAGGGTTGTAAAGAGATAGCTTCGAATTTGGGAGTATCAAAAACCAAAGCAAAATATGATGAAAGTAAAAATAAAATAGATAAACCCCATAATTATTTATTATACCATACCTGTTCACACTGAAACACTTATCACAATATTCTGTGGATCTATATTAAAAAACCTTGTTAAACGAACACCCCATAATTTTAATATACCATATTTCTTCAAACTGAAACATAATTATCAAAGTATAATTACGCAGATAGATATGAAAATCTTTATTAAAGTTTGTGCCTATTTCCATTCTATTGAGGCCAGGCGCGAACGCAGACCCCACAAATTATTACACTATCCCTATTTAAGTTAAAACATACTTGTCAAATATTATTATGTAAATCTATATCAAAAACACTTGTAAACGTTTTTATTTTTTATTTTTTATTTCCATACTTTGTGGACCAGGCGCGTACGCAGACCCCACAATTTTAATGAATCATCATTATGCCAGATCAAACATACGCATTCCTGTGTCTCGATACATCTTCTATCATTATATATTATCAGTTTTCTATAATAGTCAACCATATAGGAGCCTATTCGTGACCAGACACACAGACACGCACGGACGTTCAGCTTTATATTATAGATATATTACATACACGAGAGGCTTTAAAACATAAAATGAGATGCTAAGAAAAATAGAAGAATCCAGACAGAAAGTCAGTTTTATTTTCAATAAAGCTTTTTTTACACCAAACAAATAAAATCCATTTTATTCTGCCACATACATTCTTTGGTGAAATGAGTTAGGGCATTGCTTCTACACTTTCTCTTTACTAAAAAAATCTTTTTAAAAGAAATAATGGCGGTCATGCAGAGACCCTACAATGCTATTTTTACATAGTGTTTTTTTAAGTTCAATTCAAGTTTTAGGGTACGTTTTGCTTATTAAATTGTTAGCTTAAAGTACAGAATGGTTGTAAAACACCATATCCTCCCCGCGGTGAGAATAGGTTCTAAACGTTATTATTTGGGCACGGTACCTTCTAAGCATAAGTGCCAACGTAATAAAATGATGTAAGTTACGTTGTACACGTGAAACGACAAAATGACAACATTTCCCGGCATAGTTTTCAAATACGTATGCTTCTCATGAGTACGTCCAGGAGATTGCGTGTTTAGTTTATTTTACTAAAACATGGTTGAAATAAAAATCCACGATAATGAAAGAAGTTATGCAGTGTCCAAAAAGTCACTGGAGGGTTTGGAACTTAAATAGATTCTTTATTTTAGATGATAATTTTAACACAATCTGACGAAGACATTGGGAATTAAAAAAAAATATATGCAAAATTCAAAGAATCTTTATTTATGAAAATTAATGTCTTTTAAATGTTGCCCATTTTCAGCTTCACATATTTGTACTCTTTTCAAAACATTATTCATGACAAATTTGTACTCTTTTCAAAACATTATTCATGACAAATTGCAGAATCTTTGGATTACGATTTAACTCTCTTATTTCGTTCCTGATGTTTTCCTTAAATTCTTGCAGTGACTAAGCAATTTTATTAAACCATGTATATGTTTTTCTATTTGCCGCAGTAAGGCCAAACATATAAAATCAACATTACGTTCTTGGATATGACAGGGGGGGGGGTTCGAAATGCTTATTAGAGCACAACTGAACCATAACACTTGACCTTGTATTTAAAAGTTGTACAACGTGTCCAAAAAGTCACTGAAGTGTTTGAACTTTAATAGATTCTGTACTTTTAATGATATTTTTTGGTAATTTTAATACAGTCTGACTAAACCAATCAAAAACTTTAAATACTAAAAGAATCAAACAATTTGTTTAATAAAAATTAATGTCTTTTAAATGTTGCCCATTTTAAGCTTCGCATATTTGTGCTCTTTCCAAAAAATTATTCATGACTGATTGCAGGATCTATGGATTGCGAATTAACTCCCTTATTTCGTTCCTGGTGTTTTTTCTTAAATTCCTGCAGGGTTTAAGGTTTGTTAACATAGACTATTTCTTTAAGATGTCCCCACATGAAAACGTTTTTGCGTTGTGTTATGACTTAGGCTATGCCTTATATGAAAATGCCGTCGATAAGCTCTCTAAGTCAAAACAAATGACCCCTGATTTTGGTAAAACAATTTCGTAACTTGCATACGTTGTTCAATGCTATTTTGTTTTTTTTACATGAGGGTCACCACTTATCAAGGCCCGAAGGCCACTCAGGGATAAGGGTTAATGCGTGTACAGTAATCAATGAGATAGTAATGTAGTAATCATTAGTATTGGGGGTTTTGATAGAGTGTCTTACTTAAGGGGGCGGTGTGTCAGGTGTTTGTTTATGTTGGAATTGAAGACGTCCAAGTTGTAGTCAGGTGGGAAACAGACAAGCGGCAGAGAGTTCCACTGGCGTGCAGTTCTAAGAAAGAAGCTGTACTTATTCCTAATTAATTTTCAAAATATTATCTGTAAAATGGCTGAAATAGAGAAATGAATAATTATTAATAGTAAAGTGAGAAAGATGTTCAACTTTTCAGGGACTTTCATGACACCATGTGTGACTTGTTACATGACTTGTTACATAGCATACGCTATAAACAGATAAAATGTTATTCGTATTATTTGGATTCATCGGACTACTATTCTCATCTTGAGTGTGATTTTCACAACTTTTCGGTGGATGTAACCTCCGACCTTCTTCAGGTGTATCTTGTCGAACTCGGGAACGTTTCTGTCGGAACTCAGGAATTTGGGCGGAATTTCGAACAGAACTCTTAATTTACTTCACGGGGGTATCATGCTCTTGTTTCGTCAGTTATGACTGGATAAAGATTCTAAGTAAGTCACAAGGACTCGTAGCGCAGTGGTTAGAGTACTTGAAAAAAATCAATTGTAAAAGTGCTGTTCACCTGAAGGTTGAAGGTTCAATTCTCAGTGTGGGCGATCGAAAAATACAACTGTGAATTTTTTTCTCTCTCCAGATTATCCTGTCTTCCGTCAGCTGCCCTAGATCTTCAAGATCACAGTTGTCGTCATTTGTAATTTGCTGGCTGTACGTGGATCTACGTCGTCCTATGCTCGTGCGCCCGTGGAGTCCACAGTTACACTTCTCACCAGTTCTTGCTTGCTTTTGTGGCAGTGACCGGCAAATCGTAGACGATGCTCCCTGATTGTAGAAGATATGGCAGGTAGGTTGCCATAAAGTTGTTGCTTCGTGGGATGATCTTGCCAAGATATATTTAACATTGTTCTTAGCATACGTATATACGTGCCTTATAGCTTTCTTTCCAATCTTTTTGTGAGTGTCCAGGTTGTAGCACCGTAAACAAAGACAGACTCCATTACTGCTCTGAAGAACTGCCTTTTCAGTATGTCAGTTAGCCTTGAAGTCCATACTGACTGCAGCTTATCTAATGAAACCTATGCTTTTGAGATGTGAATTTCAATAGCTCTCTCCGTGTCTTTAAGATGCTGGCTATTTTTGCTTTCTTATCTATTTGGCTTCTCTACTTCAAAAGATACCGAGGGCAATTGCATTATTCTCAGCCTCTACATGCTGTTGTTGCACATACATTATTAAAGGAGACTTCTCAGTTGCGTTTCTGGTAAGGAATCTACTGTTTTGTAATTTTTTTACGGCATATCAACCCGATTTTAGATTATTCATTGCCGAAACCAATAATTATAGAAAACGCTTCAGTGTCCAAGATGTCTATTCTTTTGCAAATGGCATTACATTATAAGTAGCATCAGCGAGATACGATTGGGTTTTTACTCTGCTTAGCTGATTGCATAATCCTAATCAGTATCCATTAACCCAACTCTGCCATCCTTTACTAAGTGCTTATACTTTTATCTTCATGAAATAATTCAATTGTTATTCCGTTATGTTCGCTGGAGTCTTTACATTAATGTGTGTAAATATCAAGTTTCGAATTAGTTTCAGTCTTCGAGTCTATGATGAGTCTTAAGTTGAAACCGTGTTGAAACCGTAAAATATCGAGTTATCTCCCGTTTGCATCTCGATTAGTAACGCCTGATGTAGAAGAAGCGAGAAGTCGTGTTTTGTTGTTGTTGTTGTTGTTGTTGTTGTTGCTGCTGCTGCTGCTGCTGCTGCTGTTGTTGTTGTAGTCTGCTTGTTAGTTAGACGACCCATATAGGCCGGCACTTCTCATCATCCATGTAAACAAAAAATAATACACTTGTTATATTAACGAAGGGAAATAGGAGCTAGGAAGAAGAAGAAGAAGAAGAAGAAGAAGAAGAAAAAGAAGAAGAAGAAATAGATGTTTCGCAGAGGAAATTAATCATGTGTACAATGATTAGCTTTCAACTATCAGTGTCGAAAGATGGGCGATGCTGCATTCCTGCTCGGAATTATTAGTCGCTAAAAAAAAAAAAAAAAAAAAAGATTAAGAACTGCAGACGAGCAACGTCTGCTTGATTCACGCTGGGCGGGAAGCGTGGCGTGAAGTAAATGAATCAAGCGCCATACTTCTCTGATACACGCAGCTTTTCAGGGTGGTTCATCAGGTTTGCTGTTTCAAGTTGTGCTTATCTAATGAAACTATATAAGCCCCGATGAGGATAACAGACATTGTCAACAAATACATACTAAATGAAGACTATTTAACGTTGGCACCAATCGTAAATAAACACTGTTATGATGGAATCTGGCATGGTCTATTGCTTAATGAAACGGACTGATGACCTGTATGTCTCAAGTTTGATTCGAGTTCGTTCCAAAAAGTTACTTTCACTTAGGATGTTGGCAACCTTCAAGTAGGTACGGCTAACGATGAAGTACTGTTGCCACATCTGGCCAGGAGCTACTAGAAGCAGCTTATCCTGTGTTGACAGAGTTCAAACCAGACTTCGTAGCTTAGTAAGGGATGCTCTTTTCTCTTCTCTGCAACCTCTTTCTCACAGGAGAAACGCTGCGAACCTGTCTCTGCGTTATCGTTATTTTCATGGCAAGTGCTCGACTGAGCTTCAATCAATGGTTCCCCCCCCCGCCAAACTTTCACGAAAAACACTCATCTAGCAAAAACCACTATCAATAATTTCCCACACTCTTTATCTGTGCCTAAACTTAAACGTAGATTCCATGAACAAACTTTCTTTCTTAGAATTGCACGCCTGTGGAACTCCCTTCCTTTTGCCTGCTTTTCAGCTGACTACAATTTGATTTTCAGCGAGTTGGACAGACAAACAAATTTAACGATGGATAAACAGACGTGTATTTATTTTTGATAATAAAAATATTTTGCTATCGTTTGGCTTTTGTACAATTGGAGGTAATTTAATGTATCTTTATAATACAAAAATCGGATATGCATTGAATTACTTACACATTGGGAGGTTGACGCTGACTAAGTGGTTAACGACACGCATTGACCATCCTAGCTGTGCCGAATTCGAATCAACCTTGGTTTGCACAAACACTTTTACTTAGAGATGTTGAAATCGTTCGCTTGGTCCCTCCCATAATTACTCGATGTCTTTCTAAAAGGAATTCTAATTAGAAAGATATCGGGGAAACCAATGCCGCCAATAGAATCATCTGATGCATACGAAATGAATGAATGAATCACACCTCTGAATGGGTATAGATAGATTAATAAATAAACTGTGTGTTATTTTTTATTATTAGTTTTAAATACGGTTAAACAAAATAAGGCTTTTGACCTATGAATACTGAAAAGCTAAGAAATGCTCGAGCATTTGAAAACAAATAAAGGCGAGATTGAAATTTTTCTTTGTACAAAGGTGTTGGCAACTTGGACTGATTTCGATAGATTTGACTGGAAAGATGTTCTCTCTCTCTATATATATATATATATATCTCCCTCTCCCTCTCTCTCATTCCCTCATTCTCTCTCTCATTCTCTCTCTCATTCTCTCTCTCATTCCCTCATTCTCTCTCTCATTCTCTCTCCCTCTATCTCTCTCTCTCTCTCATTCCCTCATTCTCTCTCTCATTCTCTCTCTCTCATTCTCTCTCTCATTCTCTCTTTCATTCTCTCATTCTCTCTCTCTCTCTCATTCTCTCATTCTCTCTCTCATTCTCTCTCTCTCTCTCTCTCTCTCTCTCTCTCTGATTCTCTGATTCTCTCATTCTCTCTCTAATACTCTCATTCTCTCATTCTCTCTTTCTCATTTTCTCTCTCTCATTCTCTCACTCATTCTCTCATTCTCTCTCTTTGATTCTCTCTCATTCTCTCATTCTCTCTCTCATTCTGTCATTCTCTCTCTTTCATTCTCTCTCTCTCAGTCTCTCTCTCATTCTTTCATTCTCTCTCTTTCATTCTCTCTCTCTCATTCTCTCTTTCTCATTTTCTCTCTCATTCTCTCTCTCATTCTCTCATTCTCTCTCTTTCATTCTCTCTCTCATTCTCTCATTCTATCTCTTTCATTCTCTATCTCTCATTGTCTCATTCTCTCTCTCTCATTCTTTCTCTCATTCTCTCTCTCTCATTCTCTCATTTTCTCTCTCATTCTCTCATTCTCTCTCTCATTCTCTCTCATACTCTCATTCTCTCTTTCATTCTCTCTCTCATTCTCTCATTATCTCTCTTTCATTCTCTATCTCTCATTCTCTCTTTCTCATTCTTTCTCTCATTCCCTCTCTCTCATTCTCTCATTCTCTCTCTCACACACAGACACTTTCTCTCTTTGCTTACTTTAATCCCTATATTAGTATTAACCTTACTAGTCTGTTCTTCAATTGGAAGTTGCAATTTAGATTAACCATGTAGTTCTTCAATTGGAAGTTGCAATTTAGATTAACCATGTAGTTCTTCAATTGGAAGTTGCAATTTAGATTAACCATGTAGTTCTTCAATTGGAAGTTGCAATTTAGATTAACCATGTAGTTCTTCAATTGGAAGTTGCAATTTAGATTAACCATGTAGTTCTTCAATTGGAAGTTGCAATTTAGATTAACCATGTAGTTCTTCAATTGGAAGTTGCAATTTAGATTAACCATGTAGTTCTTCAATTGGAAGTTGCAATACACATACACACACTTTCTCTCTTTGCTTACTTTAACCCCCTATATTACTATTAACCTTACTAGTCTATTCTTCAATTGGAAGTTGCAATTTAGATTAACCATGTAGTTAATTAATAGAAATTGGTATCAAATAATTTGGAAGTATATTAAAGAACTTGAAAAACATTGGGTAAACAGATCAAACTGTTTTTACAACTATGGAAATATTCTTTATTTCCTTGTATTTCCTTTTTGTATATATCAATGCTTATTTAAGAAACTCAATGTAATTACAGAGCATATAATAAATAAATGACAAAAGTCTATTTTCCAAATTTCAGTATATTGACCGTCTTATAATTTATTCCTTTAATTCAGTTGACAAAAGGCATGTCAAGAATTGTCAATGTAAACTGAATTAAAGGGATAAATTATAAGATGGTCAATATACTGAAATTTTGAAAATAGACTTTTGTCATTTATTCAATGTATATATATATATATATATATATATATATATATATATATATATATGATTTCCTGTTTCTCACCAAAAAAACATCGTACACAAAACACATTCTCACCAAAAAACATCGCTAGTCCAAATCATAAGTTACACATATATATATATATATATATATATATATATATATATATATATATATATATATATATATATATATATACTAGCAAAAGTACCCGTCGTTGACTAGGTTCAAAAACAGCCTACAGAAAATGGACTCTGATTTATGAAAGTATGATAGGTTATGAAAAGGAAGGGTTGTAAAGAGATAGCTTCGAATTTGGGGGTATCAAAACCAAAGCAAAATATGATGAAAGTAAAAATAAAATAGATAAACCCCATAATTATTTATTATACCATACCTGTTCACACTGAAACACTTATCACAATATTCTGTGGATCTATATAAAAAAAACTAGTTAAACTTTGTGGCATATTTCCATTCTATGAAGGTCAGGTGCGAACGAGCATCCCATAATTTTATTATACCATATTTCTTCAAACTGAAACATAATTATCAAAGTATACTTACGCAGATAGATATGAAAAGTCTTTATTAAAGTTTGTGCCTATTTCCATTCTATGGAGGCCAGGCGCGAACGCAGACACCACAATTTTATTATACCATCCATATTTAAGTTAAAACATACTTATCAAAGTATTATTATGTACATCTATATCAAAAAAACTTGTAAACGTTTTTTTATAATTTTTAATTTTTTGTTTCCATAGTTTGTGGACCGGGCGCGAACGCAGACCCCACAATTTTAATGAACCACCGTTCTGCCAGATCAAACATACCCATTCATGTGTCTCGATACATCTTCTATCATTATATGCAATCAGTTTTTTTTAAATAGTCAATCATATAGGAGCCTATTCGTGACGACACACACACACACACACATACACGCACAGACATTCAGCTTTATATTATATTATATTATATTATATATATATATATATATGTGTGTGTGTGTGTGTGTGTGTGTGTGTGTGTGTGTGTGTGTGTGTGCGTGCGTATTTATATAAAGTATGCATATTTTTGCATATGTGCGTGTGTGTGTCTATTTTTGTATATGTGCGTGTGTGTGTCTATTTCTTTAATTAAGGCGTTATCCAGATATAGTATAGTATATACACTAGGTAGAATGTCGTAACATAATTTTGTTTACCTGAAAATGTACAGAAGAAAGAAATGATTAAAAGTTGGTATTACAATTACAGACGTTATATATACATATATATATATGTGTGTGTGTGTGTGTGTGTGTGTGTGTGTGTGTGTGTGTGTGTGTAGAGAGAGATAGATAGATAAAAACAGAGAAGAGAGGTAGATTTCACAACTTCTTATATATTTTTATGTACGTATAGATATACTCAGCTAGTTTTAATATCCATGAACATATATATATATATATATATATATATATATATATATATATATATATATATAGGAAAACATTTTATTATGTCAGGCACCTGGCAAAGAGGACAAGATGCACATTCACAACGGTTATCGGCAAGAAAATATGCTGCAGGCATTAACAACTTTTTCCCATCTTTCATCGACCGGCATCGTGTAATTTGGGTGGAGAAAAAAAAGGTTGGGCAAGTAACTATAGGAGCCCGTGGGGTGAGTACCTGTCGAAGTGTCGAGAAGTAAGAGTGAAGTATAGAATAAAAAACCAAGCAATGATATAAGGTAAAGGGCATGATGATTGGTGAAGTCATTCATGGCAGACATCTTTCATACAACTTGCAGGTGCGAACGACACAGATAATACTTAGTACGCATACACACATCACCGTATACATGCGTGTGTGTACGTGTGCATTGATAAACATGAGAAAAGAAGGGCTACGATAGCAGGAATGGCTACATATACACCTGTGAAAATCATCACCAGATTAAAACGCTATTACTCAAATGGAAGCACATAAACACTCACACATTTATGCATGTAATAACGCTCAGGAAAATACAGCTATTAACATGTTAACGCACACATTCATCCCCCCTCTGTCTCTCTCTCTCTTTCACACACACATACACACACACACACACTTTATTCTTTATCGTTTTAATTATATATATATATATATATATATATATATATATATATATATATATATATATATATATATAAAGTTATAAAATATATATGGCGATTAAGCTACACTGAATATTCCGCGTTTCATCCAATCTAGGACTCTTCAGGCTTAAGCCTAATATACGAAAGTATAAATTTATGCGTAAACTTTAAGTATTTGCTTCAAAAGTGCTCAATACGTAGGTAGAGCTAGTTAGTAATTATAAAATATATATGGACATTCATCCACTAAAATATCATGCAGATATTCTACATGATTTATACTTGCGAAATATTTGCGTAAAAGATTATAGTAAACACAAACCTATATATATATATTTATGTATGCGTAGATATATTTGTTAAAAATGTTGCCTACCAAACTCCTCTGTCAATTTTTGATCTACAGACATGAAACTTAATATACAGAGTATTCTAACTCACACGAAACTTTATATTTAAGGTTTAGCCGGGGAAAATCGGTGCAAAAGTCTGAAAATTTTTAAAAATGGAATTTTTTTTAAGCCTGAAGAGTCTTAGAGTGGATGAAACGCTGAATATTCAGTGTAGCTTAATCCCCATATATATTTTATAACTTACTAACTAGCTCTACCTACGTATTGAGCACTTTTGAAGCAAAGTTTACGCATAAGTTTATACTTTCGTATATTATTTTTATGTGAGTAAATGAAGTAGTTATATATATATATATATATATATATATATATATATATATATATATATATATATATATAAAACGAGGCAGCCCGGCATTGCCCGGTCATAAAATTACGTTTAAATATAATATTTTGATTAATGCAGATTTCGTATTTATTAATTTTTATTATACTAGCGGAGAGTACCCGGCGTTGCTCGGGCGTGGAGCGGTTTTATAGTAAGGGCATTAAAAAACGAAGCCCTAAAGAAATGTTCCCCCCCTTTTTTTTTACACAGTGATCACCACTTATCAAGGCCAGGAACCCACTCAGGGATAAGGGTTATTGCAAGTACATTACGTTAGTGTGGAGATTTGATGAAGTGTTTAATTAAGGGGGCGGTTCATTAGGAATTTGTTAATGAAAATAGTAGCGAGTACCCGTGCGGACGCAAAAACGAAATAGTAAGCAGGCAGGCTCGGACCTTTGAAGCTAAGAGGAAAAGAAAGTGAAAAAAAGCGAACGGTTCAGTCACCACCGTACAAATTAAAGTTACCCATTGCAAGGCGTGAATGACTTTGCAAAAATGTCAATGAAAAAAATGACTCGTCCTTGTAAAAAACGGTCTAGTTGATGATCAAAGAATTAATGTTTTTGGCAAATTTTCGGATATTTTTCGTCCGAGAGTCTGAGATTTTAAACGATACCTATTTTGTCAGTGTTCGTTGCTAAACCCCAAATATAATGTTTCGTGTGAGTTAGAATACTATGTATATTAAGTTTCATGTCTGTAGACCAAAAACTGATAGAGGAGTTTGGTAGGCAACATTTTTAACAATTATATCTACGCATACATAAATATATATAGAAATAGGTTTGTGCTTACTATAACCTTTTTACGCAAATATTTCGCAAGTATAAATCATGTAGAATATCTGCATGATATAATTACAAGTAACAGTAAACTAAAGCTGATCATCCCAGAAGAAAATCGAAAAAACTAATGGGGAATTAATTAAAATGAATATTAAAAAAAATATGATAATTAGCTAGATCTTTTACAAAGGAATACAATTCCACAAGCCGTATATGACAAAGTTGTATTTACTTTTTAAATAAATAGAAAAAGGGGGTTTAATATGAATATCAATACACAAAACAAAAAAAAAATTTATGGTAGTATATATATTTATGGTGTTCCAAAAGGAGCAAGTGGATTTAAAATTTGATTAAAATTCGAATTCAATCGTAAGTGCCACTCTACGATATATATACATACATACATACATATATATATATATATATATATATATATATATATATATATATATATATATGAGCTGTGAATACCGTATGTGGATGACTATATATATATATATATATATATATATATATATATATATATATATATATACGAGTACCGTATGTGGATGACTATATATATATATATATATATATATATATATATATATATATATATATATATATATATATATATATATATAGGGAATTTAAATACGAGGAAACCTTTTAATCCGAAAAACGGGCTGCTAGGGAGTCACAATTAAACAATTTGTACGTAGGAGTCGTCGGATTTTTACTTTTTTGTCAACTGTCTTATGAATGCGCATGCGCGGCCGGAGAACATGACAGGTTCTAAAGAACCTGCCATGTTCTCCGGCCGCGCATGTTAAGAATGTTAAGCATGTTAAGAATAAGTAAGTTTAGAAGACATTATTTATAGAACGTGTCAAGCTGCCCTAATGGTTATCGTTCTTGAATAACTTTCGTAAGGTTTTGGTTTCGATCTCAGCTCAATTATTTTTTACTTACAAGAAGAAAAACATATACTCGTATGCACATATTTCAGTTTCGGTATTTCTGTTTATAATAAATAAAAATTCTGCATTAATTAAAATATAATATTATGAGGATTTCACGACTGGGCAACGCCGAACAGCCTGAACCGCACTGATGAGTTATGATGCAACGAAACAGTACTGTATATGGACGAGAATATTTTAAGCCTCTCGCTCTTTGGGTAGAGCACTGTCGTAAGCGCATCTCACTCGCTACTTATTTGGCTGTAAACGAGGCTTGCTGTTAGTAAATAAACAAGTAGCTTTAAAAGCGATGGGCGAGTGTTTATTTAATGGACATTTGTTTAGGTCATTTGCAAGCATTTGCATTAGTCAAAATATAACCGGGCAATGGCGGGAGGCCTGTTATAATATATATATATATATATATATATATATATATATATATATATATATATATATATATATATATATACTAGCATTTCAGCCCGGCGTTGCCCGGGTATTTTGGAGGGGTATATCAAGCCAAAAATAAAGCCGACAATTTTTTTAAACTTTGACCCCTATTATGACCCCCTAACATTTATTGTTTTGGGCTCAAATAAAGTTATTAAGTTAGACCCATGTCAAAGGAACCTATATCTAAAATTCGCGGAGGAGTTTGATAGCGTTTTAAAAGGTCAAATCGTTGAACTTTGACCCCTTAACAGCCAAATTTCTGGCCGCAAACCAATTTTAAAGATTTTCCCAAATCTCAGTACCCTGTATATCCAATTTCGAGTCTGTAGACTGAAAATTGACCGAGTGATTACGTAGGGAAATGTACACAGACACACAGATAGACACACAGACACTTTCACTTATGTATACTAGCATTTCAGCCCGGCGTTGCCCGGGTATTTGGATTTTTATGTTTAGCAAAAAAAAAGCTCATTTTTTAAAACTTTGACCCCTATTATGACCCCTAAACATTTATTGTTTTGGGCGCACATCAAGTTATTAATTTAGATTCATGTTCATGGAACCTATATCTAAAATTTCAAGTGTTTAGACCCCAAATTGTGGGAGGAGTTTAGTAGAGTTCTCAAAGGTCAAATCGTTGAACTTTGACCTCTTAACAGCGAAACTTCTGGCCGAAAACCGATCACATAGATTTTTCCAAATCTCAGTACCCGCTATATCAAATTTCGAGTCTGTAGACTGAAAATTAACAGAGTTATTGCCAAGGAAAATGTACACAAACACAGAGACAGACAGACACAGAGACAGATACACAGACACGTTGACTTTTATAGATACATAGACTAGCATTTCAGCCCGGCGTTGCCCGAGTGTTTGGGGATGTATGTTGAGCAAAAAAAAAAAAAAAGGGTCAATGTTTTTAAATTTTACCCCTATTATGACCCCTTAATATTTATTATTTGGGGCTCAAATCAACTTATTAAGTTAGATCCCTGTCCAAGGAATCTATATCTAAAATTTCAAGTGTTTAGACCTCGAGGTGTCGGATGAGTTTGGTACAGATCTCAAAGGTCAAATTGTTGAACTTTGACCCCTTAACAGACAAATTTCTGGCCGAAAACCGATCACATCGATTTTCTCAAATCTCACTGCCCTGTATATCAAATTTCGAGTCTGTAGACTAAAAATTGACAGAGTTATTGCGTAGGGAAATGTACACAGACACACAGACAGACAGACATACACAGACACACAGACACGTTCACTTTTATAGCATTTAAGCCTGGCGTTGCCCAAGTATTTGAAGGTGTATGTTGAGCAAAAAAAATAAAAATTAATAGTAGGAAGGCAGGCTCGAACCCGAACCGCGAAGGAGGAAAAGAACGGAAAAAAACCTGACTTCTTTGCTGTTACGACCACCGCCAAATCCGATGTGTCGTAGTTTTTAATTAAGGCTAGACAATCGAAAAAAAATATCGGCGAAAAGACAAAAGTGCACAGTTTAAGGTGAATATCTTAATGTTTTTAGCCAATTTTTCAATATTTGTCGCCTGAAAGTTCGGACTTCGAAAGTTCGATGGATTTTTACAAGATTAGTATTGTTTAATACTAATCTTGTAAAAATCCATCGACTCTGTCGAAGGTTTTAGGCAGACATACAAACATACATACATACATACATTTATATATTGGTAACTAAAAATTTTCGACCGAAACCGATGAAAAAGCTTGCCCTATCTCTGAATAGCCTTTATGTAAAATTTCACATATTTAGACCAGAAATTGTTTGAGTAGTTTGGTAAAGACCGCAGAGGTCAAAATTTTTTAAACTTTGACCCCTATTCTGACTCCTTAACATTTGTTTTTTGGGGCTCAAATCAAGTTATTAAGTCAGATCCATGTCCAATGAACCTATATATAAAATTTCAATAGCTTCGAATTTGGGGGTATCAAAACCGAAGCAAAATATGATGAAAGTAAAAATAAAATAGATAAACCCCATAATTTATTATACCATATCTGGTCACACTGAAACACTTAGCACAATATTCTGTGGATATATATTTAAAAAAAAAACTTGTTAACCTTTGTGACATATTTCCATTCTATGAAGGTCAGGTGCGAACGAACACCCCATAATTTTATTATACCATATTTCTTCAAACCGAAACATAATTATCAAAGTATACTTACGCAGATAGATATGAAAAGTCTTTATTAAAGTTTGTGCCTATTTCCATTCCATGGAGGCCAGGCGCGAACGCAGACCCCACAATTTTATTATACTATCCCTATTTAAGTTAAAACATACTTATTAAATATTCTTATGTACATCTATATCAAAAACACTTGTAAACGTTTTTTTTTCATACTATGTGGACCAGGGGCGTACGCAGACCCCACAATTTTAATGAATCATCATGCCAGATCAAACATACCCATTCCTGTGTCTCGATACATCTTCCATAATTATATGTAATCAGTTTTTCAAAATAGTCAACCATATAGGAGCCTATTCGTGACCAGCACACACACACACACACACACACACACACACACATTCAGCTTTATATTATATATATATATATATATATATATATATATATATATATATATATATATATATATATATATATATGGATAGTTTTTCAACATTTAAAACAATATAAAATTTATTTTAGTCCTTCGTTGGAAAATTATTTTGTCAATAAGTCAATTAATTTACTGCACCCGCTCAATCAATTTGCTTTCACGAATTCACAATAGTCTTAATATTATTTTAGGGATCATCAGTGGTATATTATGAAACACTCTTTCGGTTATCTAAAAACATATATACATATATATATATATATATATATATATATATATATATATATATATATATATATATATATATATATATATATATATACGTACATATACATACATATATATAAATAATAGCCAGCATTCCTAGCATAAAACGGGGGAAAAAGAATGACACGAGGTTAAAATGCATTAAAACATTTCACGACATTGTTATCACTGATGTTTTCTCCATGTCGACAATTTTCTATGGACAAATAATAATAAAAAAAAAAAAAGAAAAGATGACAGAACAAGAACAAAACGGTGAATATTGCTAATCGATGATAAGGACAAAATATCACACAACGAAACAAAAAAAAACAAAAAGCTCGTTTCTCATAAATATGTTGGATATTCCTTCTCGTGATAGTCATAGTGGCTTATCGTGGCTCCACGTGTGAACAGTGTGTTTCATAGGCAATCAATGATGACGATGGATATTTTTCGCTTTTTTTTTTTTAATTTTTTTTTTTGTTCAAAGTTGAAGCTATCATTTTTTTTTTTCTTCTTTTCTTTTCTAGGGTATTAGAAATAGGGCTAGGACAACAGCATATTCTTTTCGTTGTTTTGACTCTCGAGTGTGTATCCGTTGATATCTTATATGCTTTTATATAGAGTGATGTGGTTTTCAGTTGATTAACTGTATCTAACTTTGTCGGATATATACTCGAGTGTCAAAACAATGAAAAGAATATGCTGTTGTTATAGCTCTAATTAGAATATACTAGACTGTTTGCCTTTTAAAAACTGGCAATAACTTTAGTCCGTTAACTTAGAATAAGTAACTTATCCCGAATTGATGGTTGGATATGTTTAAATTTGTTCTCATTTGTTCATTAAATACTAATCCCTATTCAATCTCTCTGGATCGAACGGCTACCATAATACTTAATTCGCTTCATTATATTATAATAACGATCAATATTAAATTTCAACCAGATCGGTATAGTAGTTTCCGAGAAAACTTCCAGAGTAAATATGGTATTTTGGGAACTAATTCCTATTAATAGCTAATTGTGCATCGAACGGAAACTATGTTACTTAGTTTAATGCACTTTATCATAACAAATGGTCCATACAAAATTTCATCTAGACCGGTTTAGTAGTTTCCGAGAAAACTTCTAGAGTAAATGTGGTATTATGATTACAACCCCTTATTGTGGTATTATAATTACAAATTCTATTAATCACTAACTGTGCATCGAATGGATACGATGATACTCAATTCGCTGCACCGTATCATAACAATTGTTCAGAAAAAAATTCAGCAGAGAAGTAAGTTTCTGAGTCCGATTAGATCTTAGGTTTTGTGCTTATACCCGATCTTATACCGTAACATGCAGACGCCAGGGCTATCAATGGTGTCTTTTATCGTGACGTCATCACTTAATGGGTTACCTACCACAGCTTAAGAGAGGCCCATCTACCCTCGAGAGAAGAATAGACCGTGCCAATTTCCCAGCACGGTATTTTACCTTGCGGTACATACAGCGCCTCGCTTTCCAAAATGGTCACCCATCTAGTACTGGCCAGGCTCGACGTTGCTTAACTTCGGTGATCTGGCGAGAACCGGTGTGTCAACGTGATTGTACCGGGTGTCCTGACTTATCCCTGTGACAGGTCGCTAGTCTGTCACCTTTTTAAATTCCCATCATACCATGTACCCTTTTATACACCTGGGTGGGGTGTTTGTCTTACAACACTGTCCTGTAACAAGCACGCACGGAAACGCTCAAGACTTGCGCGTCAGTGTCTTAGTCTGGTCCATTCACGATGAAAATGAACTCGGTCAAGGGCTACAAAAAGATGAGGCTAGAGTCGTTTAGCGAATAACTGCCGAGGTTGCTCTGGTAGTGTGTTGGATCGTATCGACGGAATTGTTCGCATCGTGTTGGGTCGTGTCGACGGAGTTGTTCGGGATCATGCTGGGTCGTGTCGACGGAGTTGTTCGGGATTGTGTCGCGTCGTGTTCTTTAAAGTACTTGTTTCCGCTTTGTTACTTTTTAAAATGTATTTAGCGAGTCGAAACAATCATAAGTATTTAACCACAAAATAATTGATTAAAAAGTATTTCAAGATAAAAATAATTATTAAAACATTAAAACCTTTTTATAATACATTCTCTACTGTGATATTATATCAAATAACATAATCTATGATATAAAAGGCAAAATGTGTGTGTGTGTGTGTGTGTGTGTGTGTGTGTGTGTGTGTGTGTGTGTGTGTGTGTGTGTCGCAAAAACTTTCGACGCACGCGACGGATCCTCAAGAGATAGGTATCGTTTTGAAGCTTAATCTTTCGGACGACAAATATCGAAAATTTGCCCAAAACATTCATTTCTTCACCCTGAACGTGGCAGTTTTGAACAAGAAGGGGTCTTCTTTTTTTTGTCAACATTTTCGTAAGGCATCATCTCCGTTGGCTTGACTACGCTTAATTTCAACGCTCTCTGCTTCGGATTGCGCCATGGACGCATCGGCCAAGACGTTACGTTTTTCTATTTCCTCCTTCGCGTTACAATCACTATTTTTTAACACCTCTCTTCTACTGTTGTTTTGAATCCCCGCCCCCTCCTCCGCTACTACCACTTTTTATCCCCCCCCCTCCAGAGATCCTTATTACACTACCTACGCACCCGGGCAACGCTGGAGACTCCCGCTAGTATTTTAATAAAATATTAATAAATAACAATAAATCATAGCACGTTCTCCGCCCCCACCACCACGGATTAATTTATTAACCAAAACTTTTTAGCAAAAGTTATAGCCCGTTGATTTCAGAATGAGTGTTTAATGGCAAATTAATAATTGAATCGGGTTAGATTGATGCTCATCTTTGCATTAAATGATAACCCTAATAATCCCTATTAATCCCCATTAATTCCTAACTGTCCATCGAACGGATACCATAATAATTCATTCGTTGCACCTAATCATAGCAATTATCAATGAAAAATTTCGCCCAAGTCGACCTAGTAGTTTCCAAGAAACTTCTAGAGCAAATGTAGTATTGTAGCGATTAATTCCTAACTGTGTATCAGACGGATGCCATTATACTTAGTTCGCTGCACTTTATTATAAGAAAGGGCTATACAAAATTTCAGCTAGATCGGCCTATTTTTTTCCGAGAAAAAGTAGAACGGATGAACAGAATAAAAGAAATATAAATGTATGTTCGATCAATAATAAAATAATAAATAATGTATAATAAAACGCTGAACCTAGTTGTTTTTACAGGATGTAGCGATACATTTGTCGCCCTAAAGAAAACAATACTACAGCTTTATTTTAAACATTTATTGAAAAAAATCAATTCAGGTAACTTGATTATGCAGTAGAGCTGACATATAATTCGTGTAGCCGTTTTCAGACTGAATCACCGCCTCGATACGGGTCTGGAACTGGGAGGGTGCCTTTTCCACAAACGCCGGCGGGAGCTCGGTGAATACTCGGCGGATGGCGACGATCAGGATGGCTTTGGTACTGTAGGAAATCACATTGGTTCTCGGCCTATGATCAAACGAAGTAATCCAACATGTTCAGGTCGGGGGAGAAGGGAGTCAGTGTGAGAAGGGTACAAAGTCGTAACACTTTTTCTGAAGCCAAACCTGAGTCTCTTTGGACTTGTGAGCCGGCGCCAAGTCCTGCTTCCACATCAAGGGTCTGCAAGCGGTCACCTGATTGCACCAGGGATCATCACACTCTTCAGTACATCCAGGAACACTTGGTGTTGACTTTAAAGCCAACTTCGAAGATGTAAGATGGCATGATGTGGCCCTCACTTGAAACCACACCATAAGACCATTACCACGGCTGAAAAATTCGTTGAGTTGTGCCCTCAAGCGTTGAGAGTGCTGGCAATGATCCTGTTGTCATAACTCGGATCGATAGAGAACACAAGTTGTGCAGCGGCGTATCTCCTATCTCGCTTGTTGAACATGGTGTCACTTTTAAACATGATAGAAGGTTCCTATCCCTCTTGGTATTTGTACACAACTGGACAACTAGTAGATGATCTGCAACAACAACAAAGAAAACCGATTTTCATCAAACGGAAATGGAATCATGCTGTCTTTTCTAGGGTGACAATTTTATTGTTCAGTCTTGTAAATTAAACATTTTGTAACACGATTTTCATGCACCGGGATAGCAACAAATTATCTTGCTGCTTACCATGAGGGTTAGGTCTAGTCGGGGTTGAAACTTGGCCCTAGATGTCTCATATGTCCAGAGGGAGGATTTGAAAGTGTTATTTTTTAAAAAAAGTACCACAAACGAACCACATATACACAAACAAAATCATACGCGTATAGTTGCAATAGTTGCAAGTATATACACTTACATACGCCTATTGTTTGTCGCCGGTCGGTCGATCAAATTGGCTCTCAGTTTGTATTTTATGGGGTTTTTTTTAATTTTTTCTTAGAAATGCAGGTTTTGATCGTGCTTTTTGGGCCATAGAATTCAAATTCGGTTGGGTTGATCAAAGGAAGTTAACGTTATGCCGTTTGTTGAATCCAAAAGCCTCGTCTCTCATGTTAAAAATAGTCATGGGCAGTCAGACTTGTGGCCCGGTCAAAATGACTTCGCGGGCCGCATTCGGCCCGCGAGCTGTAGGTTGCCGACCCTTGGTCTACGTACTACTTATATGTATTAATTATATAGATTACGATATACTTTCTCATGCTCTCTTTTCTCGCCCCCCCTCTCTCTCTCTCGCTTGTATAAATGTGTCTATTATACAATGCTTTTGTATTCATTCATGGAGTTCAGGCATTTCATTTTTCTAGAAGTTTTCTTTTCTATATCAAATATTCTTCGGATTCATTTCAAAGAACGGAATTTCTATTTATAAAGAAAAAAAGGAAAGTCGAAGATATTATCGAGAAAAGAATTGGAATCTGTTTCACATTTTTATTTATTTATTTATTTATTATAATTTTATGTCTTTTTTGCTTACACCATGTTTATTTGTATTTCTCTCGATCGTTAGAATTTTTTTTTAAAATGGCGACCTATAAAAATTTGGAAGTGTCAGGTGAATGTCAAGTAAAAAAAAAAGAAAAGAAAAAGTCACACAAAAAAAAATAATGTCCAACACTCAACAACTGGGTTCTTCAAGAAAATAGTAACTTCATTTTTAGAAAGTACATTTTAAGGAGGTGATGAAAGAACGAGAGAGATAGCGAAGGGAGTGTAAGAGAGAGGGGGGGAGAAAAGAAGAAGAAGAAGAGAAGAATGCTGGTAAAGTCAAAACACCTGCGTTGTAATATAGCTTCATTTAACTCGACAGCAAAACAATGTTCTTTTTTTTTTATCCTCCTCGAAACCAATTTCTCAATTCATGGTGGCCCACGAACAAACGAGTTGTTGAGTCATGGCTACTGATTGCCTGTTCGTTCGTATTTTTTGTTGACAAAGAAAAGAAATGCTACATTATTATCAAACACTAGATTTTGTTTTTAGCCCGTTAAAACAGGCACAATCACGTTGACACGCTGGTTCTCGCCAGCTAAAGTTAAGCAACGGTGAGTCTGGCCAGTACCAGATGGGTGACCATATGGGAAGTCTACGCGCTGTATTCACCACACCGAGTTGTTGGGGCGCGTTTAACTCAAAAGGGGGTGTTGCAATATTTTGGACGTATAATGGGGTAGCTATTTATTTGGTGTCCACCACACCAAAATGTGGCACAAGGCCGGAAGGTGGAAATAGGCAAGCTCCCCTAAAAGAGGGGCACTCTTGCCTCATCAAAAATTGTCTGGGCACCCCCCCCCCGTCGGCATTCCCCGGTAGGGGCGCCTCAGGCGACAAGCTATTAACTTGCCTCCACCGGAAAGCCCGGTGGCAAGGCCTGGGAGGGTGGACCTCCTAGGTAGTACCCAGGCGGCGTACCTCAGTCAATCAAGACTAGAAACTACCTTCACTTGTCTTCCCGAGATCACGATAGCTCTACAATTTGGAGAGCTGCGGTAGCAATGTCAGAATTTTGGGGAAAATCGCCATTGCAAATTTGACACCCCTAAGACAAAACTGCGAATAAAATATAAAAAAAACTCGTAATTTCTGTTTTTAAAGTGGGCTGTTTATTTTCTTTATGGAATATACTTCCAAAATAAACTATTAAAGTTGTTTCAAACATAATAAAAATATTATTTCTTATTTGTTAAAAAACCGTGTTGACAAAATATCCGCTAGCGGTGATTGAATATGCGGACATTTTGTCTACACGGTCTTTTAACAAATAAAAAAATAATATTTTTATTATGTTTTAAATAACTTTAATAGTTTATTTTGGAAGTATATCCCATAAAGAAAATAAACAACCCACTTTAAAAACAGAAATTACGAGTTTTTTTTTATATTTTATTCGCAGTTTTTTGTTGGGGGGTGTAAAAAAATCCGCCAAAATTCTGACACTGCTAGAGCTGAGCTGCGGTAAGCGACGCTGCTAAAAAGCAGCAGGGAAACTGTGGGCAGACAAAAGGTATAGACTGTTGACACGGAATGAGTGCTTTTTTCACCAAATTAATACTTGAATATGGTTAAATGTGTGCTCATTCTTGCATTAAATACTGTTTCCAATTGATCCCTACTGATTTTTTTTTTTTTTTTTTTTTACACAGTGATCACCACTTATCAAGGCCCGGAAGCCACTCAGGGATAAGGGTTATTGCAAGTACATTACGTTAGTGAGGAGATTTGCTGAAATGTTTACTTAAGGGGGCGGTTCATTAGGAATTTGTTAACATTGGACTTGAAGACATCCAAGTTGTAGTCCGGAGGGAAGCAGGCAGACGGAACAGAGTTCCACAGGCGTGCAGTTCTAAGAAAGACGCTTTGTTCATGGAATCTGCGTTTTGATTTAGGCACAGATATAGAGTGGGGGAAATTTTTCACAGTGGATTCAGCTAGACGGGTGTTTTTCGTGAAAGATTGGCGAGGGGGGACCAGAGATTGGAGTTCAGACGAGCATCTGCCATGGAAATAACGATAAAACAAGGACAGGCTCGCAACGTCTCTTCTGTGGGAGAGAGGTTGCAGGGTAGAGAAAAGGGCATCCCCCACTAAGCCACGAAGTCTATTTTGTACTCTGTCAAGGCATGATAGGCTGTTTTTAGCAGCTCCTGCCCAGATATGGCAACAGTATTCCATCCTTGGACGTACTTGGCTTTTATATAGATAGAGAATGGCATCCGTAGTGAGATATCTTCTGGAGCGGTAGAAGGATCCCGCCATCTTTCCTTAACTCCTCCTTAACTGTGCGCCGAACGAATACCATAATACTTAGTTTGCTGCACCTTATCAAACAAAGGTCCATAGAAATTTCAGCCAGATCGACATAGTAGTTTCCGAGGAAACTTCTAATAAATGTGATATTATTAATCTCTATTAATCCATAACTGTGCATCGAACGGATAGCATAATATTTAGTTCGCTGCACCTATTACAGATTCACACATATAATCTAGTTTTCGTTGGTTGTCCTGCTACGTTTTGGCTGTGGGATTAATCTCTTCTAGTGTAAAGGCGTTGCAATTATATTCTAGATAAAAAAAAAAAACATTCATAAATAGCGCAAATGATTATTGCTGCTCCACGCCTACCTGTATTTCTTGGGTTCATACGGAGCCTAATTTACCAACCTATGAAAACTCGACCACACCTTCATTTTAGGTGGGGCATCGCTAATTTTCATCTGTGGGGGTGGTTGATTTAAAAAATCACCCCCCCCCCCCAAAAAAAAGTACACGAGATTAAAAAAGGGTTATGTATTAGAATATAAACGCCAAAATTTAAATTAGGAGCGACAGTTTTGGGAAAAAAGGAATCACAACTGTGTATATTAAAATGAACAGTTTTATTCGGGTAATTAATAAAGAATTACATACAAAACAATAACAGGTGAAATAAAGAATAACGACAGACTCTAAGATGTTCGTTGAGCTTAGGAAATAACCAAAAGTCACAGGGAGCAAGGTCGGGACAATGTGGAAGGTGAGGAACTGTTTTGATGCTCATCTTTGTCAAATGGTTTGCATCTTTCGTTACTCTTGATTAATTATGTGGATAGTTTCCACACTGACATCAAACTGTGCACTTATTGTCTCTATAGACATACGACAGTCTTTATCCATGAAATTCTTTATTTGGCCAATCAACACTGGTGTTCCGCCTTTCTTATTCCTCCCACGCTACTCACATACTAACGTTCGATTTATACAAGATGGTCCAAAAGAAGTCTGAAGCATTCCATCCGTTTCTGTGGCATTTTTTACAAGCTTAAAACAGAATTGTATTGCTTATCTTTTAATCTATAGTGTTCTCACGTGCAAATTGCATTTTTGAAATTCCCCAGCTGTGATACTCAGATTTTAGTAGGATCTATTCCAATTCCTGCTGTAGTTGTTGATTTGAACCTGAGACCATGAAAATGAGTTAGTCATCTCATAAGATATATAACAATAAGATACTGAATTTTCGAGAGTCTACGACAATTTTAAATGCCTGTACAAAAATGTCTGGAAACTTATTGCAGGCATCTCATATATATATATATATATTCCTCACATTAAAAACGGCCTTGTGCCTAATTTGCTCAGTGGGGGAGCAAATAAATACCATCTCATATATATATATATATATATATATATATATGTGTGTGTGTGTGTGTGTGTGTGTGTGTGTGTGTGTGTGTGTGGTGTGTGTGTGTGTGTATAAAATGTAACTCTTGGTTCGTTCGCAATTAAAAGTCTAAAAAAACCACTGGACGGATGGCTTCCACGTTTTGGTATAATATGTTTACTATATCCATGTGTGTTTTTATATATTTTTTTTTAATTATAACATTATACTTAATTTTTCTATGGTAAATAGGTGGTTTTCTTTGTACCGATACGCCATTTTTTTATTTAGGGACAATTATTTATTACCGCTTCCTGTCACGTGACCAGTGTTTCAAATTTGGCGGTTTTCCTGCTAGATCTGGTGATTTCGTTTGCAATCTAGCGGGGAATTCTAGAAAATCTGGAGATATTTCGCACCCACACACCCGCAATTTTAGATTAAAAAATAAAGAAAAGCGCTTGAAAATACTTTAAAACATAAAATAAACTCATTCATGTAAGTAAAAAAAAGTAGCATTTATTGCCTTTGGTAACAATTATTTATTGATTATTTGTTTTGTTTTTCACCTTCTTTTCGGCTAATCATTCTTAAATCTCGCTATAAAATCGATTTTTCCAAGTACATTTTAGGTGGGAGGGGCATTCCAACCTCCGAAGTTTAGTTTAAAATGCGATCTAAGCAACCCCGCTTAATTTAGAAGTATTTAGTCGAAAATTGTAAAAAGCAAGAAATAACAGCAAAAAAAAACTTATACCAATACAGTAGAATTTAATTATCTACCAACCTAAATACTTTTAACATGCTAAAACAAAGTTTTATGTTTTTTTATTTTTCTAATTTCAAAATATGTTGCACCATTATTGTGATGTTTAATTTGCAGTATATTTTAATTTAACTTTTATTATAAAAAGTTTGAGTTTATGATTTGTTTCTTGCATAAAAAAATACCCTCTCTGAAAAAATCGGTAAAACTAGCTGATAAAATATGTAAGCCTTCTGGGGAGCCAACCGCTTCAATATAACTCCAGAAACATATAGTGAGAAAACACGGAACATTTTATATATTGAATATACTATATTTATAATTTTTTTATTGTAGGAAGTTAAAATATGGAGTTTTTTTTTGGGGGGGGGGGAATTAGCGATTTTCTGGACATTTCTTTCTCCTGATCTCGCGGGTTTTTTTTTAAATCTCAGTTGCCAACACTGCATCACAGAAAGGATATTTTGGTCTCAACACTACAGGCTTTATGTAAACAGAATGTGTTTACAATATCGGTAAATTTTCAATGTGTTTAATCACATGATTATTGATAATGTAACCATGTGATTGAAATTTAATTTAAATTAACCACACGTGGTCGCTTTCCTATCAAATATTCATCGAAAAATAGTAGGTACAGACAAAATGAATGCCCACGCTCAAAATGTATAAACATTTTGACCCCTCCCTTTACTTAAAAATTCACCAAAAATCAGGAAATGAACCAATTTTAATGAAAATTTCAGTATTTATCAAATAATGATCGCAGAATATAATGAACTAATTGTTTTTATTTAACTCTTAGTGAAAATGTTTTATTTTGTTTAAACAAAAAATACCTTTACTAAAGTTATGGTTTTCAGTAGTAAATAAAAACGCAAGAATTTATTTTTGCTTTTTTATATAAATAAAGCATCGTAATTTGTAACAATAAAAAATAATTTTTACAGGAACATTACGAAAAAAGCCCCTAAAGACCGTATTAATTAATTCGATATAACTCGAAGAAAAATCAATTTCTCGCATACTATTCAGGAAATTAAAGATTCAATTAGATTCCTATTTCAGTCACATAAATTATTTAGGGTGAAATGAGTTTAGGAATTTATAGCCAAACCAAAATATTTTTTTGCTTAAAAAAATAGCATTAATACAGTAAGTTAGGTAAAATTTGCATAGAATGCTCTGCTTTACGGTTGTTGTAAAAATGGAACGGAAATTTGAATTTCGTTCCCTTTTAAATTCGGTACATTTTTACATTACGTCCAACTCATCGTTCACATTCGACACGTAAACTTTTATAGCTTTTCGAGGTTAGGGGTGTCTATTCCGAAAGCCGTTCTTCACATGGGTAGATTGATAGGTGTGTCAGAAATTTCGTGAAAAATAGTAAATAATTCCACCCCGTCTTTCCAAGCTTATAACTCCTCGAAAAATGTAACTCCAGCCCTAATTTTTTTTCAATTAAAGGAGCAAGGACCAAGGTTTCATTAAAAAAAAAAACAATGTGTTTAAAAAAAAAAAAAAAAACGTGTTTTTTTTTTTTTTTAAAAAGTTTTAAACTTCGGACTTTACAGGTAAATTTCTAAAAAACACTACTTTTTTGTTTTGAATTTTATTATATTATTTATTGACCTTTTCTCTCCAATTTGTGATATATAACACTTTGGTGAGTAAATTATTTACTTTTTAATAGACTCTTGAAAATGGGGGGGGCGTGAATTTAAATTGGAAAGAGCATAAAATTTCACATTAACCCTGAGAATATCGTAAAAATAGAATCAATAGAAAAATTTTTATTGATTTTTAAAGTTTAAAAATTGAAAAATATTGAGTTCGTAAAATTCATTACTCTTTTTAAAAAATAAAAAAATATTTCTATTACTTTTAAAACAACTTTAATAGTTTATTTTGGAAGTATAATCCATAAAGAAAATAAACAACCCACTTTTAAAAGAGAAATTACGAGATTTTTATATTTTATTCGCAGTTTCGTGATAGGAGTGTAAAAAATTCCTACAAAAATTCTGATACATCTACTAGACTGGAGTGTTTATTCGTTGTAAACGTACCCAACAACCTATAAATGTCGACATTTCCAATGTGAATGGTAAGTTGGAATTATGTAAAAAATAACAAAAACATATACCAAACTGACTTTTTCGTTTAAAAATGGAATTATTTCCCTTTCGTTATTAACTTTTTTTTTCTTTTTTTTTTTAATATTTTGTGTTTTATATACATGAAGTACAATTGTTGAATGTTACTGTTTTGATTATATTCGTTTGGTGGGGACACAATTAAAAAATTAAGAAAGATTAAAACGGAGCGAAATTTAAGTTTGCGTTCCATTTTTACAACAACTGTAAAACAGCGCATATTCTGCAAGTTTTATCGTAATTTATAAGCATAATGTTGAAACACTAAATCAACATTTTATTTATTCTTTTGCATAATTAATGATGGAAGTATTTTTCTGTTTATTTTCTGAACATCTGTTAAAAAAAATAATTTGTACATTCTCTTTAAAAAAAGAATCAAACTTTTCTCTACTTTCACATAACTATTTATAGTGTTCATGTAAAGCATTAATCCGTTCTTTTTATCATAAAAATCCCGTTTTCAAAGAGAAACGTTTACTGCCAAATTTCTTTTTTTAAAAAAAGTGCAAGTTTTCCTGAAAAAAAACTTTCACCTAACAAATTATGGTAAAAAAATTAATCTTTTTTGGGGGAAAAATAACAACTTTTATTGATTAAAAAAATTGCAAAAAATAATAAAAGTAAATGAACGAACAAAATGCAATATTTCTTGAGGAATGTGTTCCATTTTAACAAACTGAGCCACAGCAACGCGTGGCCGGGTACAGCTATCTCTCTCTCTCTCTATATATATATATATATATATATATATATATATATATATATATATATGGTAAGCTATAAAATATATATGGCGATTAAGCTACACTGAATATTCCGCGTTTCATCCACTCTAGGACTCTTCAGACTTATGCGCGAATTTTGTGGTTGTTTGTCGTTTGCGACCACAAAATTGGCGCATAAGCCTGAGGAGTCCTAGAGTGGATGAAACGCAGAATATTCAGTGTAGCTTAATCGCCATATATATTTTATAACTTACTAACTAGCTCTACCTACGTATTGAGCACTTTTGAAGTAAATGCTTAAAGTTTTACGCATAAATTTATACTTCCGTATACTAATTTTATGTGAGTAAATGAAGTAGTTATATATATATATATATATATATATATATATATATATATATATATATATATATATATATATATATATATTGCTCCCGATGTGGAGGCATTTCATTGGTGAAGGAGGAATTATTCCCAACTAGAATTTAAAAATGCACTTTCGTATAAATAACTGAATTCGTTCAGAAGTATCGAAAACAAAAATAAACACCCACGCACACGCACACGCACACGCACACACCCACCCATATATATATATATATATATATATATATATATATATATATATATATATATATATATATATATATATATATATATAGTAATGAAATCAAAAGGATATACACGGACTGGTAAACTGCGATCTAATATAAATACCAGCATTTATAGATAGATAATTTAATCCCAACCGAATGAAAAAGCTCAATACGATATAAAGAGTAGAGCTTATTATAAGAGAAAGCAAACTAAAACTGTAAGTTGAAATTTGCAACCAAATTTATTGTTCAACCGAATACTCCAAAAACAATTTACAAAGTCTTATTATGCGGAGTTTCAATTTAATTCACTGATTTTTATCTGTGCTTTGATGAGAAAAATAGCAAGAATATCATTCTTTAAAACTCCGCGAAATAAGGACTTTGTAAATTGTTTTTTGGAGTATTTAATTGAACAATAAATTTTGATCGTAAAGTTCAACTCACAGTTTTAACTTTCTTTCTCTTTATATATATATATATATATATGTATATATATATATATATATATATATATATGATTAGTTTTTTTGGAAAAAGAAATCCAGCAGAGTGCTCAATTAAAAGGAAAATCCGAAATGTAAGAGCGTATTTATATTTTGTGTACAGGAAGTTGTTAGATGAGACAAGTCATTAGTACCGTCGGTTTCAAGCCCGATAGTTAGGACCGTTTTAGATATCCATATCAAACTCTCTTCAGCCAATACTCGTCTTGACGAGTATTGGCTGAAGAGAGTGTGATATGGATATCTTAAACGGTCCTAACAATCGGGCTTGAAACCGACGGTATAAATGACGTGTCTCATCTAACAACTTTCTGTACACAATATATATACAGAGAGAGAGAGAGAGAGAGAAAGAGAAAGAGAAAAAGAGAGAGAGATAAATATACTGCAAATATTTATGGAAGATATTTTTATTATACATGATTTACAAAGGGAGGACTGTTTGAAAGTAACATAGAACCTCTCTCTCTGACTTTAAAATATAAAATCGAATAAGCATGACAGAAATCAATGCTAAAATTCATTGCAAACGTCAGGACTTTAATCAATGCTTGGTATGTATTGTTGTCCAATCTCAATGTCGTCCAACCTAAGCAGTCGGTACTGCAACCACATTTAAAGTGGTTAATTACATCACCATTGTTATCAAGGTGTGGGGGGGGTAACGTTTTTCGAGCGGATACCAAAAGAGATTTTGTATAGAACACAAGTATGTTCGACGCCAAATAGCAATTTTAAACTGTTGAGTTCATTTGCCTGACAAATGTCTTACTTACTGCACCTAACCAAATCAAATGAATGTAAATTTAAGATTTGTTCACCGTACTGGGTTTTATTTGAGAAAAAATAGATATTGTCCTTGTGATTGCTGACCTAATCACGTCAAGAGGGTAGCTATTTTTAGACAGTATATTCGTAATTGTCCTTTTTTACAATTTTGATTGTGAACAAGTGAAGCATGTATGGTCTCCCGTGAATGCACAGTGAACGAGGCACAAAAAAAAGTTCAGCATTTGCCCTTTTCCCGCCCCCTTTTAGCCCCAAAACTCCCCAGGGGACGTAAAATCCTGTTGAAAATGAACAAACGGAGCAGTTTTAACCCTTAACATACACATATAAATTTCAGTTTTGCATCACGCAAAAAAAGAAATAACTAAGTTCAGCATTCCCCCCCCCCATTTAACCCCAAAACATATTTAAATTTTAGTTCAGCACCATGCAAAACTGCAGAAAATTTTCGACAAATATGGTAAAATAGTCCCAAAAATTGAGTGTTTTTATTAGCCTTTAAAAAGCCCCTGGGTCACACCCAAGGGTTATCGCAAAGTATAGACAAACAAAATTATATAGAAATCAGTTAGTTACAACTTTTCAGAAGTTTTATAAAATTCCAAGGCATCAATTTTTTGTTATAAGCACAAAAGTTTCAATTTTAGCCATTTTAACTCGAAAGGCGCTCCTGGGAAAGGGGGCGGGGACAAACGGAGTTTTCCTGGAAAATCCGTTCTGTTACTTTTTTACTCATATCATGTTTAATGTTTGTGCAAAATTTCAAAAAGTTTCAAGGCGTAGTTATTGAGAAAAGTGCGAACGGGCAAGGGTGAATTTACAGGTCCACCCACCTTTTGTCGGGTAACCAACAATTCATGAGGCTTTTGTGTGTTACGGAAATTAAGTTTAACTTTCGGTTGCAAGAACAAGAAGAATCCCATTGGGTTTATAATTCTGTAAACATGGGTTTACGACAAATTTATATAAAGTAACGTAATGGCAGTTGTATTATCAATACCTTGGGAAAAGTGAAAGTGGAAATACATCTCTCTTCATAAGTTCATTTTAATGAGAGATGCATTTTATTTAGTAAGAAGAAAAATGAATTTGCCTCTATTTATTGAAGAGGCTAAACGTGTCGTCTACATATCGAAAGTAGACTAAAAGTTTCATATGTTCAGATAATGCTTCACATTGCTTTTTCTTTTCTTTTTTACCTGCATTCACAAAAAGGGGCTACTATGTGGAGCCATGCATATAGGGACACTATATGAGGACCTAGGCAACGAGATATCTATTTGCATTACATTTGTTTTCTGCACATAAGTATAGTCAGGGAATTCCAAAATTTAGCAGTTCGCGGGAAAAGACTAGAAAGATTCCGGCATCTATGGACCTATATAGTGAAGGGGTAATATCTTGCTGCTTGTCTGTTTAGTTTAGAAGTTAAGATAAGCAATTACTTTAAGTTAAGATCGAAACCCGAGAGTTTATATATATATATATATATATATATATATATATATATATATATATGCTAGCAGGTCGTCCGACATTAGCCGGTCTTAAAATATGCTTAAATATGATATTTCGATTAATGCAGATTTCGTATTTATTATTATACTAGACTGGGTGCCCGGTGTTGTCCGGGTGTTTGGAGGTGTGTGTTGAGCAAAAAAAAAAAAAAATTGGCGGTAGGCAGGCAGGCAGGCTCGAACCCGTACTGCGAAGGAGGAAAAGAACGTGAAAAAAAAACGCGACGTATTTGCCGTCGCGTCTATCGCCAAACCAGAACTGGCAATGGTTTAAAGTAAGCATAGTCTTAAATTATCTACGAAAAAAAGCGACCCGTCCCTATAGAAAAGTGCCCAGTTTAGGGTGAAGGAATAAACGTTGTTAGCCAATTTTTCGATATTTGTCGTCCGAAGGGTCCAGCTTTATTACGATACCGATCTCGTGAAAATCTGTTGCCTCTGTCGAACGTTTTAGGCAGACAGATGAGATTTATATTATAGACAAGCCTAAGTGTCCGGCGTTACCCGGGTGTTTGGAAGTGTGTGTTGAGCAAAAAAAAAAAGTGGTAGTAGGCAGGCAGGCTCGAACCCGTGACGTGAAGGCGGAAAAGAAAGTGAAAGAAAGTCTGACGTCTTACCGCTACTGCATTACGCGATTATGGCTCGCAAAAAATCAACCCCTCCTTGTAGAAAACTGTCCAGTTGAGGGTGAAGGACAATGTTTATGGCCATGTTTTCGATATTTGTCGTCCGAGACGTCGGATTCAAAATGATACCGATATCCTGAAAATCCGTGCCCTTGTCGAACGTTCTAGACAGATATACATACATATACATGATGGTGATGGTAGCAAATTCTTTTTCGAACATTGCCATTACTTGATATAGCACACAAAAAAAGATATACAGAAACACGAAACCAAATCAGTGATGGGCCGCACGAAGGTGGCTTTTAAGCCCTGCCAAACTCTGGCATTCTTTGGCACACATTGTGCAGACACGTACGCCACTAGCAGCACGTTCTTGGTGGTCACTTCTATGTATAATCAAATGCCGCTTCAAACCACCTGCCTTTTTGTGCGTCCGCATGCAGTTGACACAGGTTAGATCTGGCAACACAAAACTACTGTATGGCCCACTGCGTCTCGCAGTAGCATGATGATAATCGGGTACAGGCTGTGAAGCCCTGAGACACCTGCCGGGCCAGGCCCTGGAAGTTCCAGTTCACTTATTGCCATTTACGTTCATAACTATATTTGCCAACTTCATTGGATGTTTTGCCGTTTTAGGCTACAGCCAGCCTTTTTGCTCTCGAGATACACGAGATGGTAAAATGTGTATCTAATTTATATCAAGCAATGCCTGTGCATGAGGCTTTTTATAGTGAGGAAAGACTTTGCACCGAGACAACCCCACTCTCTAAACAACTGCCACATTGAACCAAAAAGAAGAGCAAGTCAACATCATTCGATGCAGCAGTCACAGCAGGTTTTATAGCGTTTTACTTCTAAAGAGGTTTCCTTCACCACGGCTTACGGGAGCCCTCTCCACCCACCATGCCATTTGATCCATGACTGGGACTTAGGTTGCTGGGCACCAGAGCATATTCCACACGCCGGTGGGTCATATATGCCGCAGCTTACAGGGCCTCTGGAGGTTTCTGTCAGGGTTACTTTACTCTTAGTCTTTGGTTAAATAATCTCTTTGGTTGAATATCAATACACAAAAACAAAATTTTATGGGAGTATAGATATAAAATTTCTTTTGATAACTTGAACAGTTTACCCTAATTAATCTATATATATATATATATATATATATATATATATATATATATATATATATAAAACTACTTAATTTATTCACATAAATTTAATATACGAAAGTATAGATAAATTTACATAAATTTATTCACATAAATTTAATATACGAAAGTATAGATTTATGCGTAAACTTTAAGTATTTACTTCAAAAGTGCTCAATACGTAGGTAGAGCTAGTTAGTATATATATATATATTATTCCTTAATTGGAATTTTTTATTTTTGAGATGAGCATTTTTATGTTAATTTTTTATTTTTAATTAAAACGTTGTGAACCAATAAAAAAAAGATCCAAAAGAAACAACAGCTAGTTAGTAATTTATAAAATATATATGGCGATTAAGCTACACTGAATGTTCTGCGTTTCATCCAACTATAGGATTCTTCAGGCTTATGCACATAAGCCTGAAGAATCCTATAGTTGGATGAAACGCAGAATATTCAGTGTAGCTTAATCGCCATATATATTTTATAAATTACTATATATATATATATATATATATATATATATATATATATATATATATATATATATATATATATATATATATATATATATGGCGTAAATATCACAAAACACAATTTTTCGCATTCCTGTAATCATGCTTATATCTTTTTTTATTTTTAAAAGTTAATTTAGAATATAGACATTTATCATTTATTGTTATGTGCTCTGTAGTTAAATCGAGCTTTATACATTAAAGAATTGGTATAAATAAAAGGTGAAATATAATTGAATAAGCATATTTTTCCCATAAACATATATATGTGTGTATGTGTGTTCTTTTGAGTATATCTTTTTGTGCGGATGTGTGTGTGTGTATGCGTACATCGTGCGTTTTCATGAATTTTCATATGTCGGCAGGATGCTCGATATCGAGGATAGAAAGTAAACATATATTAAAAGTAATATAAACAGCACGCTTGAACACCGTAAACTGACAATCAACATATAGTTATCTTTTTTGTGCAATTCTGATTATATATATATATATATATATATATATATATATATATATATAAAGTCAGACGTATGACGGATGATTTGTTTCGGAAAGTTGGGGTTTTTTTTCGACTTCCTGTGGGTGGTCCTACGAGTCATTCTGTCATGTAAATTATGGAAAGAAGCTCGTGCCGATTGATATGACACTAATTATGGCCTTTTCGTCAAGGTCAATTGTTTTGCGTAGAGGTGTTTATCTTTCCCTCATAAAGAACGACTAAATATTGGTCATCTCTAAAACATTGACATTAGTTTTGCAAAACAAAAAACAAAACAAAAAAAGAAACTCTTGAACTTAGACTCTGCTAAAAACATAAAAAAGGATTATCCGTCAAATATTTCGTAAGGTCGCCATCACATTTCCAATTTTCGAATTTAATTAAAAGAGTATACGTTTTGTACTAGTTTACACATTTTCTCAAAAAATGTCGGGGTAAAATTATGTTTCGCCAATGTTTGCACTTACTATTTGTGTTGAAAAATTACTGAAATAAATGTTGAATATACGTTATAAACATTTAACGTTCCGTAAATTTCGAGTTTATGATAAGTCATACTTGTTCACGTTACTGACTAAAGAAAAATGGCTACCTTCCTCAGATGCGATATTTACGTTCTACCAACTTGTGACATATGCTATATATATATATATATATATATATATATATATATATATATATATATATATATTATTTGAGGGTAAACAGTTACATATTGTCGCTACAAACAGCCATCTGTTTCAGTCAATGAGACTTCCTCAGGCGACCCTGAATCCATCGACGCCACAAAGAAAAAGAGGAAAAATGTGAAAAAGGAGAGCTCTTAAAAAAATATATAAATAGTTGCGAGCTCTCTAAAACAAGGAGTATAAAAAATGGAAAGACCGTATTTAAACCTATTGGAAAATAGTTCAAAAGCAGTTTGCAGCTGGATATAAATATGAAATGATTAAAGTGGGTCATAATAACAACCCTGAATATATATATATATATATATATATATATATATATATATATATATATATATATACTAGCTGGGGTACCCGGTATTGCCCAGTTGTTTGGAGGTGTGTGTAAGGGGGGGGGGGGTAAAGTAAAGAATAAGCGGAGTAATAACCCTGCTTTAAAAAGAAAAACAAAAACAAACAAAAAAATACAGCGAATAAACGTATAACCTCTTTAAAAAATAAATCGGAAAAACAGAAAGCGAAAATCAGGTGAAAATAAAAACGTATTTCGAAAAAAAAAAACACAGCGGAAAGCAGAAAAAGAAAAAAGAAAAATGGCATAAATAACCCTTCGATTCGCTTGAGTCCAATGGTGCGTTTCACCCAGTAGAAAATGGACGTTAAAATTCCATTCTAGTTTTTTTTGTCAACTACAAAACGAAATAAAGCGAAAGAAAAAATTACATAAATAAACCTTCGAATCGGTTAAATCCATGGTGCGTTCAACCAGTAGAAAACATAGAACGAAAAGGAACGTTAAAATTCCATTCCAGCTTTTTCAAACAACTACGAAGTAAAGAAAAACCAAACCGGTGTTTCTTCACACTGTCCCTCGTGAACGTTCCGCAACGATGTAAATGGTAGCGGTAGTAGGAGGAATTTATTAGAGATAAAAGATTTTATAACTTCCATTTCTAACCGATTTTAGCAGTGAACTTTCACCAGAAAAAATATAGGAATCTACGATTATCAAGGAAGTGTAGAGGTAATAGGCCTATTACACACCTCCGATAATGTGCTGCAGTTTGTGCATAATACATTTGCATGAAATGTCTTGATTTTCAGTCCTATTAAGTTCAAAATCAGAGGGGAAAAATGCCTTCATTATATATATATATATATATATATATATATGTGTATGTGTGTGTGTGTGTATTGAATATAGAATTGACCCATATAAGAAAAATAAATAAGTACTGATAATTATTCAGCAAGTGCTAAACAGTACATTACAAATAACAAAATTACATCGTAAAAAAAACAATATTTAATTTACTCCTTCAGTCCAGCAACTTTGTGCAGACGATATTTTTCTTTTTTTGCCCTTTTTCTTTCAAATGCCTCCTTTTTCCGTAACATTAGATGGGCTTCTTTCAAGCGCTGCACTTTAAAATTACTACAAGTACCTTTCTCACACCATTACAAAGATGGGCATACATTATTATAATGATATTCGAAAACGAAACTATATTAAAGGGAGGTTACTCTCACATTCTTGTCCAGAGTTGCCAGATTAAAGCCAAATTTCGCGAATTTGGCCTTCAAAAAATGTTATTGCCCTTTTTTTTTTTTTAAAGTGTAGCGTACACAACAATTAAAGAAGGAACAAACAAAATATTAGATAGATAGATAGATAGATAGATAGATAGATAGATAGATTTGCTTGTTTTTTTGGGGGGGGGGTCGAATTATTACTATATTTTCAAATTATGCGTACTTGTAGCATATATTTTTGTAAACGTTGAAAATGCACATTGAAAAGAACGGGGCGTATATTACACGAGTATAGCTTTTTAAATATTTTTCTTAAATCTTTTCCTTGTAATTGACTGAAAATATTGCGGTGTATTTCTCTCTTTATTAGACTAGCCTCAGTGCCCGGCGTTGCCCGGGTGTTTAGAGGTGTGTATTGAGCAAAAAACAAAAAGTGGTAGTAGGCTTGAATCTGTACTGCGAAGGAGGAAAAGAACGTACAAAAAAACGTGACGTATTTGCCGTTGCGTCCATCGCCAAACCGGAAGTGGCGGAGGTTTAAATTAAGGCTAGTCAATCGAAAAGTGCTCAGTTGAGGGTGAAAGAATTAAGGATTTTAGCCAATTATTCGATATTTGTCGCCCGAAGGGTCGAGTCTCACAGCGATACATACAAATCCGTCGCCCCTGTCTAAAGTTTTAGGCAAACATACATACATACATACATACATACATACATTTAAACAGACAGATGAGATTTATATTATAGATGATAAAATACTATTTCAATTTAATTCATAAACAATTGAAAATAGTCGACGGTAGTATGCAAAATAAGATGACGAAATATGAACAGAATAGTTAACAAAGCCCCCCTTACCATATTAAGAATGAGTTTTCTAAATAATAAGTTTCTATTTAGAAAACCATTCTTAATATGAGGAGAGACGGGTATGCTTTATTAACTACTCTGCACCTTCTCTACATCAAAAAATTCATCACCCTTTGTAAGATTTGTCAATTCTAGTTGAGAAGTCCACTGGCTAAAAGCTTAGGGTAAGCTTAGGGTAAAAAAGAGGAATGCCCAAAAGCACAAAATAAATAATTAAATTAATTAAATAAATCATTTTTTATATTTGACCTTTAATTAAATTATCAGTGACAAACAAAATTATATAGAAATCAGTTACAACTTTTCAGAAAGTTTTATAAAAATCCAAGACATCATTTTTTTTTTTTTTTTAATGAGTAAAAACATGTAAATTTTAGCCATTTTAACCCGAAAGGCATCCCTAGGGGGAGCAGCCGGTGTTTTCCCGGAAAAATTCGTTCTCTTACCTTTTTACTCATATCATGTTTAATGTTTGTGCAAATTTTTTTTTTTAATTCTAAGATGTAGTTATTGAGAAATCTGTGGACAGACGAACGGACGAACGGACAAGGTTAATTTACAGGTCCGCCCTCCTTTTGTCAGGGGATCAATAAATTGTTAATAAAATAATAATCGCATAAATAAAAAGAATATAAAGAAAACACAAAACATTAATTCCACATGAAATATTACAAAGTAGCCTAATGATAGATAATATGCACTTATATCTAGAAATTTTCATTCCCACTGGAAAAATACAGAAATATATAAATCATAAAATCATACCTACGTTAGTCAGCTGGGGTGACTGGAGATCCCAGAAGGACAACGCGACATTTACCTCCAAGGAAAGCTGAGATACTATGTGTGCTAAACCATTACTGAATCAGGGGAGTATTACGAGAGAGGAAAAGAAATAAGTTGCTAACTATGAGTTATGAGCACTTAAGACAGGTTGGCATAACAAAACACACTATGGTCAAACATTTTCCGAAATTTTGTAAATAAACTACATTCTTTAAAGGATTACGTAGAAAACTTAGACATAATTTAAACTTTTGTTTATTTTGTAATTTATGTCGTATTTTGATGCTATTATAATCCATAAATTTTAGTTTTAATAACAATAAAAGTATAATTTTTTTTTTTAAATATTTAAAAAATAGTTTTTTGAAACAAAAATTCTCCTAGATTTTTATTTAATTAGTGTTTCCTAAATATATTAATTTTATACAAAAAAAGATTTAAAAATTAGCTATTATTTAACTATCCATATTTCGAAATTTATAAGGTTATATAATTTTATCAAATAAAACATAGCAAAACCTACAAAACTGTATATCTCTCCTTAAGAGCAAAGCATGCTCACTAATCCAACAGTTAGACTTATGAATCTCCTAAGAAGCGGAACATGTCCATTAGTATATAGCTTGCTTGCCATACGTATATTTTCATGCATATGTTAAGATATGTTTATATATAGAGAACTGTATAGTAAATACAATATATACAGATAGATAGATAGATAGATAGATAGATAGATAGATAGATAGATAGATAGATGTGTTAGTTCAAAACATATGTATTTACGCCAGGAGAAAAAGGAAGCCATCTTGAGCAGAATGAAAAGGAGGCGAATTATTTTGATTAATAAACTGGGAAGTTCGACACGATGAAAGACAATGAAATTTCAATAAAACAACCGCCGGAAAATGTAGACGGCATTTGGTGATTTCTTTCGTTCTGCCAATGTCAAACTCCATAACTTTTAAGTTCATCTCCTACGGCCATCCAACTTTATTATATCCCATGAGCACGCTGTTATACACATACACAAAGACACACATGTATATATGCATAAATAAAAAACATCATATATATATATATATATATATATATATATATATACGCATGAACAAACGTTAACGTACAAACACATGCATACATACAATCATACATACATATAATCATACATATATACATGCATACATACATACATGCATACATACATACAATCATACATACATACATACAATCATACATACATCCATACAATCATATACATACATACAATCATACATACATACATATAATCATACATACATACATACATACAATCATACATACATACATACAATCATACATACATACAATCATACATACATACATACATACAATCATACATACATACATACATACAATCATACATACATATAATCATACATACATACATACATACAATCATACATACATACATACAATCATACATACATCCATACAATCATACATACATACATATAATCATACATACATACATACATACAATCATACATACATACAATCATACATACATACATATAATCATACATACATATAATCATACATACATACATACATACAATCATACATACATACATACAATCATACATACATACATACAATCATACATACATACAATCATACATACATACAATCATACATACATACAATCATACATACATACATACATACATACATACATATAATCATACATACATACATACAATCATACATACATACATACATACAATGATACATACATACATACATACATACAATCATACATACATACAATCATACAATCATACAATCATACATACATACATACATACAATCATACATACATACATACATACATACATACAATCATACATACATACAATCATACAATCATACATACATACATACATACAATCATACAATCATACATACATACATACATACAATCATACAATCATACATACATACATACATACAATCATACATACATACAATCATACAATCATACATACATACATACATACATACAATCATACATACATACATACATACATACAATCATACATACATATATACATACAATCATACATACATACATACATACAATAATACATACATACAATCATACATACATACATACATACAATCATACATACATATATACATACAATCATACATACATACATACGTACGTACATACATACGTACATACATACAATCCTACATACATACATACATACAATCCTACATACATAAATACATACATACATACAATCATACATACATACATACATACAATCATGCATACAATGATACATACGTAAATCCTACATACATACATACATACAATCCTACATCCATACAATCATACATACATACATACATACAATCATACATACATACATACATACAATCACACATACATAATACATACATACAATCATACATACATACATACATACA
>NC_136482.1:161440893-161503393 GCF_053919585.1 Euprymna scolopes | reverse complement strand
TTATGGGGTTTATCTATTTTATTTTTACTTTCGTCATATTTTGCTGTGGTTTTGATACTCCCAAATGCGAAGCTATCTCTTTACAACCCTTCCTTTTCATAACCTATCATACTTTAATAAATCAGAGTCCATTCCCTGAAGGCCTTTTTTTTAACCCAGTCAACGACGGGTACTTTTGCTAGTATATATATATATATATATATATATATATATATATATATATATATATATATATATATATATATATATATATATGAAAAAATGTGACTTATATCCAGATAACCTACATCTAAATTTTCAAATGTTTAGACCCAAAATTGGCAAGGGAGTTTGGTAGTCTATAAAGATCAACTCTTTCGACTTTGACCTCTTGGCAGTCAAATTTTCGCTCAAAACTTATTAAAAAAAAAGCTTGCTGCATGTCTGAATACCTTTTATGTAAAATTTAAAATGTTTAGACCCAAAATTTGCTGAATAGTTTGCTAGAGACTGCAAAGGTCAAATCGTTTTAACTTTGACCACTTGCTAGCCAAATTTTCGGCCAAAAACCGATTAAAAAGCTTGCCTTATGTCTGAATACATTTTATGTAAAATGTCAAATTTTGAGACCAAAAAATTGGCTGAGAGGTCAATTATTTTTTTACTTTGACCCAAATTTCGACCTCTTAACATTTACTGTTTTGGACTCAAATAAAATTAAAACGTTTAATTCATGTCCAAGGAACCTACATCTAAGATTTCAAGTATTTAGACCCAAATTGGCCAAATTTAGACCCAAATTGGCGAAGTAGTTTGGTAGTTTTCAAAAGTCAAACCAATGAACTTTGACAACTTTACAGCCAAATTTCTCGTTGAAACCCGATTAAAAAAATTTTCTCAAATCTCAGTACACCTTATATCAAATCTCGAGTCTCTAGACTGAAAATTGATTGAGTTATTTGGTAGTCAAATGTACACACAGTGACACAGAGACACAGAGACACAGAGACATACAGCCACAGTAATTTCGTCCGCATCTGATAAAGTCAAACTCTTTACTAAGAACTTTGCAACTAATTCTACCCTCTGCGATCAGGGCTGCCTAACTCCCATATTCCTTCCTGTGACAGAAACCCCGCTATGCGACATAAAAATATCTGTTCATGATGTTGCCAAACTTATCAGATATCTGTATTTCAGTAAAGGAGCTGGCTCTGATGCGTTCCAAAAAGCGGAACTAGTGCCCATACTTACAAAATTGTTTAAACGTTGCATTAAGGAGAAATACGTCTCAGCACCTTGGAAAACTTCATCAGTTTATTCTGTATTTAAAAATTCTGGATATTGGCTACTTGCCTTTCAATACAGACCAATCAGTCTCTTGTGCATCATGAGTAAGTTGCTAGAATATATGATAAATAAAAAAATGTGGTAATTCACCTCAGCAAAAATAAACTAACAAGTGAATGCGATCTACAGCTGATGTGTTAACTGTAATATCATACATGACTAGTGGATTTAATTGACGGAGAGTTCGTTTCTAGAGCAATAGCTCTTGACATATCAAAAGCTTTTAATAGGGTATGGCATAAAGGTCTACTTCACAAGATGTCCAGCTACGAAATAGCTGGAAATGTCCACTCAATTATTAAACCTTTTCTCTCTGACAGGTTTATAAGAAAGTAGTCGATGAGTAGAAAGCAGAATCTTACAGTATAATCCCTGGAGTCCGTCAGAGTTCTATACTAGGCCTAACTTGCTTTCTGATCTTCATAAATGATCTTCTAAATCGCATTCTTTGTAGACATTTATGCAGACGACGTTACCATCTACGGCAACATTTCAAAGGCCGGCAATAACCAAGATATTTCTAGTTCTCTCTCTTCTGACTTTGAGCACATGGTGCAATAGAAAAAAAGGTAACGGGTTAATTTTAATGCAGCTAAAACCAAACGTCTATTTTTATCATCAACGTTCTGACCCTCGCCCCCCCCCAATTGAAATGAATGGCTCTCATCTTGGGGAAGCACCATGTTTTGATAAGCTTCTGGGACTTCACTCCTGATCTGAAATGGAACACATACATCAAATCTGTTGCCGGTCCTGGATATGACCTAAAACTATATCCGGTGGTGAGGCCCCACCTTGTGGGCCTTGGGGAGTGTGGAGCCACCCTTTAATACCATTGCTCCCAGGTCCACTCTGACCCGGAGTGGTAGTACCTTTTAGGGTCCCAACTATGGGTTAAATAGAATCTGACTTAAAATATATATATATATATATATATATATATATATATATATATACTCCATTAAAAATCGTTCCTCAAAATAACTAGATTCGGCATTAAATCACCTGAAAAAGGTTGATATGCCGTAAAACAACCAACCAACCAAATTTGTTGCCTAGATAGCTGGAAAAATTGTTCTTTCGCTAAAGTAGATATCTCACTGTTGATGCAATCCTCCGTCTGTATAAGAACCCTAACATGTCCTAAAATGGAGGACTGTTTTCACATCTTGGAAGGAGCTGCTCAGAGTACCTTTCCTGCCTAGACAGGGTGCAAAACCGACTTCGAAATCTGTCCGATATTGTTTTCTCCTCTCTGCAGCCTCCATCTCATAGAAGACACGTTCAGAGTCCCTCCCAACCCCTCCCTACCATTATTTTCATGGCAGATTCTGGACTGAGCTTCACCGTGGTTTCCCCGATAAGTGTTTCGCGGAAAATACCCGACTAACTACAATTATCGGCAATTTCTATACTAAGAAATAAAAATCCAGGTCGGTATCATTTCTCCCCAACAAAAGCACGTACTACCGTTACTCTTCCGTTTCGACATCAGTTAAAAGTATCTCGCAATCGTCTATCTCGCCCGCTTCCTCCGACCACATGCCGGCCACAGCCAACGCATTCACGTCCATCTTCTTCGACGCGCACTTTGTTTCTCTCCCGAGAAGGTGGTGTACTTTTTCTCTTTTTACTTGTCGTGCCAACTCACGCACACATCTTAATTTGCTTATGTGAATTTTTCGGCTACTGCTGCTGATCCAATCTCTTCGTAAGCTAGCCCATTATATTACAGTTCGATAGATGCAATTTTCCAGCTATAAGGAAAGTAGAATTCAGAAAAAAAAATTGTTAAAGAGTTTTCGTAGGACAGGTACCAGCTCAGCAGAGTTTTATATATTACTATAGCAGAAACAAGTCGCTTCGAAAGTGTCAACGGTTTTCGTGATATCGTTGTGATATTATTCATAACTTGAAAATGAGAGATTACGCGACAGCTGTTGATGTTTAATAACGACACATGATAGTCGCCTTCTTCTTTGTAAAGACATAATTAGTTTTGTTTTGTGACGATGCAAATTAAACAAACGTCTCTTTAATGATCCATAAAGCAATGGGTGGTTTTGTTGATCATATGAAGTTAGTGGAGAAAATTATCAAAGAACAACTGAAGAATTGCATACAACAGAGACTTGTGAAATTATTGCTTTCTGCTTCCTGGCACTCGTCATAATCTGTGCTCACCCGTGCATATATATATATATATATATATATATATATATATATATATATATATATATATATATATATATATATATATATATATATATATATATATATAAAATCATTTTTTTTTTTTACTATAATAATTAAATACCTACAGACACTAGTGTTTCATCTTTTCGGGAATCTTCAGTGCAGGGTGTCACGATTAATACCAGTCGAACGGTTTGAACCCCGCAACACGAGACATCTCTGGCTCGATTAGCGAAGACCTAATCCATTTGGCTACCATTAACCGCGTGAAAATAACGTTGACTTTAAACATTTTTATTTTAAATGTTCATTTACGTCAGTCAGACAGTGCTCTAATCGTTATACGATGATCTATGTATAAGAGCTAAATTGACCGAATTTAATTCAACTGAAAGTGCTCAACGATAAGAAACGAATTTCTTAAAGGGGCTGTCATAATTATTTTTTACTATAATAATTAAATACCTACAGACACTATATATATATATATATATATATATATATATATATATATATCCGCCGATATTTTAATTCATGCAGATTACGTATTTATTATTATAGAGACAATTCTCCATCGATTATTATATTGAACCAAATATATAGTAGTGAGATGAAAACTAACACACACACACACACACACACACACACACACACACACACATATATATATATATATATATATATATATATATATATATATATATATATATATATATATATTTAAAAACTATACATACGTGCTCCAAAGACAAACCAGCGGCTCTATTGTATAGGAACAATCTTCTGTGGTTTACTAAAATCCTATACAAACCGTGAGCTGATCATTTGTATAGGATTTTAATTAACCACAGGTTATTTCTATACAATGAAACCCCTGGTTTGTCTTTGGAATATGTATGTATAGTTTTTAAATAAATATTTGTATTTAACTCTAACGTTCGCGATCGAGCACTTTAATAGATTTCCTTTTCATCACATATAAATAAAAATATTATTTGTTTATGCCCAAATCTAAATATGGGCGATTTCATAAGAAGCATGAGCTTCAAAAGTGAAGACGCTGTTAACCGCATTAGCGTTTAAAATAATGAACAACAAATCTACGTAAATACAGGGTGTCCGTAAAGTTACTGTGCAGTCTTACAAGTTACTATACAGACACCCTGTAATATATTAACAGTACAGTAAGATATAGTATTAAAATATTTATTTGTAACAAAAGAAATAAAAAGAAATAACACCTTTGTGTTTATAGAAATCTCAGAAAATACACGTGTTACACCCGAAAAGACTGTAGCAATCAAGTCAAACAATTTCTATGACAAATATTCAAATCGCTTCAAAATAAATTTGCGCTCTTCCAAAGTTAGCTTGCGTGGCATGCTTGATTAAATAAACCTGTAAAAAAATAAATATTAACTATTAATACAAATATAATACAATAAAACAATAAGACTGTATAGTAACTTTACGGACACCCTGTATATAAGCGATAAAAATAAACAGTAAAATTGTCTATGGTTTCATAGCGTAATGGCTTAGACACCGAACTGTATTATATAAGGGGTTTGATTCCAAGCTACGTTCAAGCTAAGCTGAAGAGCGGTAGGTCCCCGAAACATGCATGTCCGTAGGTTACTGTGTAAAAAAAAAGTGTAATTAATTAAAAAAAAATAATATATATATATATATATATATATATATATATATACGATTATATAAAAAAATGAAATCGCACGATCGTTGAAGACAAGATTCAACCAAGCAGCAAGGAAGAACGCGCAAACAGTCTACACAATTTATATTTATATATATATATATATATATATATATATATATATATATATATATATATATATATATATATATATATATATATATACACACACGAGTGAGCATGTACACGCGCATAGGCGCATAGACGTACGCAAACACATCTGGAAGTTTATCTGTCAAATTTATACTCGTGTTTTTAAGAGCTGACCGTAGATTTCTATGTGAGCATCTGTGCGTCAATTTGTCGCGCATTTTCATCAGTAAACCCGCATATTGAATGTACTTTCTTTTTTTATTTTTTTAATAATTTTCTTATTTTATTTGAGTTAGTCTACCGGATGCCAGTCATGCACCTGCTAATTCATAAATTCAAGCTGAGAGATCTTTTTTAAGATTGTAACCGTCTTTTTAAGTGCAATTGAGTGTATATCTCTTGCACTTGGTTTATCGGATATATTAGCCATGCAAATTTTTTGATTCTTTTCTTGAGTCCGGTTACTTCTATAACTACTGGAATGATGGATATCTTTCTAATATTTCAGTTTCTTTCTATGTCGTACATAAGATCTTGGTATTTCGTTATCTTTTCACTTTTCAGCTCCGTTTAAGCCAGCATCATTGAGGACACTAACTTCTACCACTTCCTTTTTCTTCTCCCATATCCCATGTCATAGTAGTTTCGTTTTCAGGGTACGTAGCTGCATGGCCGCTCGTGTGTTTCTTAAATATTTTCTGCTACAAAAAAAATTTACGAATTTATTAGTGCTACAAAAAAAATGATGAATTTATTGGTACTACAAATTAAAATGGCCGAATTTATTAGTGCTAAAAAACAAAATGACGAATTTATTAGTGCTACAAAACAAAATGGCGAATTTATTGGTACTACAAATTAAAATGGCAAATTTATTAATGCTACAATACAAAATGACAAATTTATTAGTGCTACAAAACAAAATGACGAATTTATTAGTGCTACAATACAAAATGACGAATTTATTAGTGCTACGAAACAAAATGACGAATTTATTAGTGCTACAAAAAAAATGACGAATTTATTAGTGCTACAATACAAAATGACGAATTTATTAGTGCTACAAAACAAAATGACGAATTTATTAGTGCTACAAAAAAATGACGAATTTATTAGTGCTACAATACAAAATGACGAATTTATTAGTGATACAAAACAAAATGACGAATTTATTAGTGCTACAATACAAAATGACGAATTTATTAGTGCTACAAAACAAAATGACGAATTTATTAGTGCTACAAAAAAAATGACGAATTTATTAGTGCTACAATACAAAATGACGAATTTATTAGTGCTACAAAACAAAATGACGAATTTATTAGTGCTACAAAAAAATGACGAATTTATTAGTGCTACAATACAAAATGACGCTACAAAACAAAATGATGCTACTAAACAAAATGACGAATTTATTAGTGCTACAATACAAAATGACGAATTTATTAGTGCTACAAAACAAAATGACGAATTTATTAGTGCTACAAAAAAATGACGAATTTATTAGTGCTACAATACAAAATGACGAATTTATTAGTGATACAAAACAAAATGACGAATTTATTAGTGCTACAAAACAAAATGACGAATTTATTAGTGCTACAAAACAAAATATCGAATTTATTTGCACTACAAAACAAAATGAGGAATTTATTAATTCTACAAAACAAAATGGCGAATTTATTAGTGCTACATACAAAATGGCGAATTTATTAGTGCTACAAAACAAAATGACGAATTTATTAGTGCTACAAAACAGAAAATTACCAATAAAGTCCAACAAATGCAGGACAGTTTTTAATATTCACTCGTAATAGATTCTTCTAATCTATTATAGAAAAAAGACAAAATGGGCGCGAGTGTTTGTGTATGTCCACTAAAGTCTTTTTGCATCGGGCTTCTCGTAATATCTCGCATTCACAAACGGAGATCCTTTCCTTCCTTTTTTTTTTTTTTTTTTGGGATCGAGTTAAAAATAATTCAACCGTGCCGTCGTCTCCAGTGTTTGTTTGTCGTGTAAATAAAGCGAAACTATTCGAACGCAAACGCCTGGCCTTCCGGCCGGGTATCATCTGTTCTGTAATTGGTCCTTGGTCAACCGTTCATACTGAGACAATTACTATTTATTTGGATACTGCCAGCGTGCCCCTTTTGGGGGGAGCTGGTTTTTTCCCCACATTAAAAACGACCTTGTGTCTAATTTTTTTTTCGTATGAGGTTTGAAATGTACGTCATTTCTGCGAGTCATCTTTTGTTTTTGACTAAATTTGAACGGTCGCGTCATGGAGTAGCGATAGGACGTCATATTTTTTTCACTTTCTTTTCCGCCTTCGCATCACGGTTCGAGCCTGCCTGACTACTACCACTTTATTATTATTATTATTATTATTATTATTATTATTATTATTATTATTATTATTATTATTATTATTATTATTATTTAATTTATTTATTTTATTTATTTATTTATTTTTTTTTATTTATTTTTTTTTTTGCTCAACACACACCTCCAAACAAAACACGAACTATCTGCCGCTTGCCTGTTTCTCACCTGACTACAACTTAGACGTCTTCAAGTCGAACATAAACAAACTCCTGACAAACCGCCCCCTTAAGTAAGACACCCTATCAAACCCCCCAATACTAATGATTACTACAATGCTATCTCATTGATTACTGTACACGCAATAACCCTTATTCCTGAGTGGCCTTCGGGCCTTTATAAGTCGTGACCCCCATGTAAAAAAAAAACAAAAAAAATATTTCTGGTCATAGGTTCAAAGTATGGCAAAATGGCTTTCCGTAATGCTTAGAATAATGTGTTCGATTTTTAATTATAGTCGAAATAATTTTGACGTTGTTAGCAGTCAATGTAGATGATGATATAGCAGTGGGCTACATAGCCTGGGCAGGATAATATGGGAGGATAGTTGTTGCCCATTCAGCACTTCCTACCCCTTTTTGTGAAGCCAGGATATCTAAGACAGAGACAGAGTCGAGACAGCTTGGCTTTAACTGCTCTACGGGAGTTGCTGGTGATGACAATATAAAATTAGGCCGCCTTACGAACTCCGTCTCTGAATTTTCTGTCGGGTTTTAGTCCTTAAGCCTTCCCCTTAATGGGGTAATCCCAAAAGGCAGCGGAGGTTTTGAATTAGAGTTTCCTTCTCCTAAGTGAGCTACCATTCAAAGTGGACGAGCCCCATCTGCCCGAAGTGACTGGTTTTAAGGCGCCAGTGGACCGCCTTTGCTCGTTCTCCCAGTTAGTGTAAGCAGTTTCGCCGGGCTTGGTAGCTAAGCCACACGAGAAGACCAGGAGCTGGACTGCTCTGTCAGAAGCTATTTAAAAAGCACACCATGGGGACAGTTTTGAGAAAAAGGGAGATTATCCCCTTTACCACCCTCGGTTGTGACAACCTTTGAAACTAGTCGAAATAATTATGCTTTGGTATATACTGTTTTTTTTTTCTGTTATAGCTTATTCCTATATACATTATATGAATTTAGGAAAACTCGTCCCCAGAAAACTCGTCTCCAGAAAACTGGTATCCGGAAAACTGGTACCCGGAAAACACGTCCGATTTTGCTAGGTAGGAAAACTGGTCCTTTATTGAATAAATACGATTGAAAACACATTTAATGAACGTTCTTGAAGAAGCTATTGTCTTTAAAAGAGAATGCACATCCCATAATATTTTTAAAAAATATTTTGACTCGTTTACTGTTGTTTTAAAAAAATTAAATTGATTTTTCTAAGTTTTCGTTTTCTACTTAGCTTTGTAAGTTTTTGGTCTTTCAACTTATTTTAAAGAGTTTATTTAAAAAATCAAGCTACCGGAAGTAGAAATGGTTGGTTATATAACGAAACCGGAAGACACGAAAAACGAAACCATATATTTATTTTTAAAAAATACTTTAGTTTTTAACATTTCTTCTGTTATTAAAAAACAAACAAAAAGAAAACACTTTTTGTTTTATCAAATAATGAAAGAAATATTTTATTTAGAAAAATTGGTACTTCAAGGGGAAGTGGACCGGTGTTTCTATTTAATGATTGCTTCCTCAAAGCGCATGTGCAAAAGGTTTTCTTTGGTTTATTTAATCACGAAAACTTTTTGAAGGTACTATTTGAGGCCCTAAAGGGAGGGAGCAAAAGCATTATTTGAATATGTGTGAAAAATGATTTAACAAAAAAATACTGTTTAGTGGAGAAATTAATTTTTAAAAATAAAATAAAATGAAATAAAAATAAAATATAAACAAGCACGAAATAAAAGTACGAATCAAATTCACCCAAAGAAAAAAAAATTAATAAAATAAATACACGCGTGATTAAAAATAAAGTCTATGAGATATATATATATAAAGAAAGTGAAAGAAAACGCTTTGAGGGATCAATCATTAAATAAAAACATCATTTGTGCAGGGTCCACGTCCCCCGTGAAGTACCGAAAAATCAATTTCGTTTTAACATTTTTTTTTGTTCACGAAACAACAAAAGGCACTTCTGCAGTATGCGCGCGGCGGCGATCTTTTTTTTGGTGCGTTTCATTAAACCTTCGCGTCTCTATCAAAAGTACTTTAAATTATTAATTTTTTGTTGACTCTTCAAAGTTGCTTTAATTCAAAAAAATGTTTCATTTAAATTATTTATTTGTTCGAAAAAAAAAATGCTATTTTACTTTATAAAAATCCAATGTTATTTTTATTACAAAATTATTTTGTTAAAATTATATTTTCTCACGCAGACTTTTAAATAAATGTTTTTACAATTATAAATTCATACATTTTTATACAATAAATGTTTGCGTTTTCAAATATTTTTCTGTTCGGAAAAAATTGTATTACTTATTTGCTGTCTTATTTGACCAAGAAGAAATTGGAGTTATCGCCCCTTAACAATAGCTGCCATCTGCATACTGCACAAGTGTCCCCGAAATGACTTTTAAACGATACCCTCCTCTTCCCATGTTAGGAATGGTTTTCGAAATAATAACGTTATTATTTCAGCGCGGTACCAAAATGACATAAGTATCGTGTTTTCTTTTTTGTTGTTTCGTAAAAACACAAGAATTGTTTAAACTGAATTAACTCTTCTAAATAAAATAATTGCTTTCTTTGATAATACGTATTTGCTTTCTTTTATTTTTGTTTCGTAATAACACACTAAAGTATTTGTTTTTTAAATTATGGTTTCGTTTCTCATGTCTTAATTCCGTAATCAAGTTCATTTTTTTTAAACAAGAGTTAAAAATAAATTTTTTAAATATTATGGGGATGCATAGTTTCTTTTAAAAACAATATCTCCTTCAAGAACGGTCATAAAATGTGTTTTTAGTCGACATTTATTCAATAATGGACCAGTTTTCCTATCTAGCAAAATGGTACGAGTTTTCCAGGTACCAGTTTTCCGCAGACGAGTTTTCCGGGCACCACCTTATATATATATAAATATTTATTTATAATATTAATAACTATTCTACAGACATTAGTGTTTCATGCTTTCGCAATCATCAATTTAGGTGTATCAGAATTTTTGGGCAAGTCGCCATTGAAAACATTTCATTAAATAGACTCGCCATGTCTACAAGCTTATAACAATATGAATATGTAATTTCAGCCCCTAATTTTTATTTCAATAAAATGATCAAATACCATATTTTAAAATCATAAAAAGTTTAATCGAAAAGTATACAACATTTTTTATCGGTTTTCTTTAAAAAAGATTTCACGAAAATCAACAAATTTAACTTCATCGAAATATAATAAATATATATAACTGCCAAGAAAATCACTTACCTGTTCAAAATTACTAAACTATGTCTGCGTCTATTCTTCGTGTATAAGAATTTTTCCATATTCCATGTATTTTTTAAATAACAGGATATTTAAACAAAGAGTCCAGGAAAAACATTTTTTTCGGTAAATGTTATCCGCCATTAATAAAACTGGAAGTTCGTCGATTGTCGATATCTTATATACGGAACCAGCGAAGTGACAAAAATAATTATTTAAAAACGTAAAAACAACACATTAATAATCTTGATAGTAGCTATATGAATAAACAAACATTACGATAAACACCCGTCTAGCTGAAACCACTGTCAAAAATTTTCCCCGCTCTTTAACTGTGCCAAAATCAAAATGTGGATTCCATGAACAAAGCTTCTTTCTAAGAAGTGCACGCCAGTGGAACTCTCTTCCGTCTGCCTGTTTCCCACCTGACTACAACTTAGATGTTTTCAAGTCCAACATAAACAAATTCCTGATGAACCGTCCCCTTAAGTAAGACATTTTATCAAATCTCCAATACTTACGATTACTACGATATTATCCCATTGATTACTGTACACACAATAACTCTTATCCCCGAGTGGCCTCTAGGCCTTGATAAGTGGTAACTTCGATGTGAAAAAAAAATGTAATAATAACGAACAAAAACACGTTTTTTTTATACTATAAGCATATTTTATTCAGGTTTGTATAAAATAAATGAATGTTTATGTATATAAGTGGTCAGTATGTGCTACCATATTTGAAAAACATGAACATTTCATTCATGGATTTGGGCCAATTACAAAAAATTCGCTCGACCAAATTTCTATTTTTTTATTCTCTTAAAGAAATACATGAATTTTTCATTTAATATATTTTAATTCTTCTTTATCGAGTGAATTTTTTTAATATCTAAAAAAAAGAAAATATTGAATGAAATAGAAAAAATTGTCGTCAGTGTCCAATTAAAGCATAACATAAACTTTCACTTAACAGAAAGAAAATCAACGTGGTTTAAGAAAAAAATTTTACACTTTGGATTTTACAGGTAAATTTCCAAAATACACTTCTTTTCTGTTTTAAATTAGAATATTTTATTTATTGATATTTTATCTTCAATTTGTGATGTATGAATGTTGAGTAAATTAATCATTTAAATTTTAATAGATATTTCAAAATGGGGGGTGAATTAAAAATAAACGTTTGTCTAAAATATTACATTTGGTTTTTTGTAAAGAGCATAAAATTTTACATTGACCCTGAAAATATCGTAAAAATTGAACCAATAGAAAATTTTTGATAGATTTTTAAAGTTTAAAAATTGAAAAAAATTAACTCGTAAAATTGATTTCATTACGTAAAAAAATGGCTGCATGAAGGCGCGCAGGCACTTTGTAAACACTGTTTGTTTGTTTTTTGTTTTTTTAAATAATATTTCTATTATTTTTTTAAACAGCTTTAATAGTTTATTTTGGTAGTATATTCCATAAAGGAAATAAACAACCCATATTAAAAAGAGAAATTACGAGTTTTGTATATTTTATTCGCAGTTTTTGTTAGGGGTGTCAAAAATTCCCCCCAAATTCTGATACAGTGATACACCTAGTGATAATTACGGTTGGACGAGGAATTCGAACCTAGTTATAAAGTCATCTTTGGTTCCATTTGCTACGACCCTGGGCCAGCATTAATTAACACGAGAATTAAGGGAAATTAAACACCTATAAATGCCTACAATCATTTTGCAATCATCGGTGTAGGAAGTGATAATTACTTCTGGTCGCCTTTGTTGTGTATGTGTGTGTGTGTGTGTGTGTGTGTGTGCGCGCGCGCGCACAAACAGGCGTGCGTTCATGTGCAATTGTTTAACATCATCTAATTATTTTCTCTTCGTATTAATTTGCACTTAAGGGAGTCTGACAGAAGCTGATATTATTTTTCCGTACAAGAAAACCCGCTGTGCGAATATGAATATAGTTTGTTATTTTAGATTGGGTCGTTTGTTTCAAGCGGGGCGGTTGTAAATAGAAAGATAGGATTTTAATGTTTCGCAACTTAAAAATAAATATAAATAATGCCGTCGTTCTGTCCTCGCCCGACACATTTGGCACAGAATCAGATTGTCTCCCCCACCCCCACCTCAGCCCACCCTTCCTAATACTACCGTTTCCAACTCGCCGACTCCAAAATTCCTTTTTCTAAAATAACGGAAATGGGAAGCCATAAATACTACTCCTCCCACTTTGTCCTTATAACTTGTCACAGTTTAATTTCCCCCGCAATAAAAATGAACCAAAACCAGCGTCAGAACAGCTGCAGGACATTCTCTTAACTTCTTGGAGTTTTATGAAAAATTTTCAAAAAAAAAAAAAAAAAAAAAGAAGTAGGAACACTTTGCTAATGTTATAAAGAGTTTAGTATATGTTTACCTCGCATTTTTAACAAGAGTCAACAATATAAAATGGGGTTAACAAAACCAGGATTTGTATTACTATACACATAGATTCGAAAAAGTTGTAAAAAATATATATATATATATATACTAGCGGGGGTACCCGGCGTTGCCCGAGTGTTTGTTTCCGGGACGGGGGGGGGGAGTTTTAAAAAATGTTATGGTAGGTAAGTAGGAAATATCAAACCCGGAGTCATGAGTAAAAGTAGGAAAATAAAGTGTGAAAAAAAAAAAAAAAAAAAAAAAAACATCTGCAACGTTAACAGTTCGGCCACCAAGAAAAGTCCATTCCAGTTGTTTAGGGAAAAAAAAAACGACTACGGTAGGTCGGCGCGAACGTGAAAATATAATGTGAATTGTCCAGCACGCTAACCACTACGCCACAGAGCACTGCATCTTAGTTTAGTGATTTTAAATAACTTCACATGAAAGAACTACGAAGCCAAACCGGTGTTCTCTTCTCAACTGTTCCTTGTGAACGATCCCCAAACGGTGTTAAGTGGTGGCAGGGGGAGGAGGAATTTATTAGAGAGAAAATATTTTACCACTTCCATTGATCTTAACCGATTTTGGCCGTGACTTCTCAGCAGAAAAAGTATAGAAATCTAAGATTATCGAGGAATTTGAGAAATAATAAGCCTATAACACACCTCAGATATTGTTCTGCCGTTTGTGCATATTATATTTGCATGAAATATCTTGATTTTTAATCCTATTAATGTCAAAATCAGACGGGAAAAAATGAGTTCATTTTATTTATATAGATAGAAGAGAAGATAGAAGAAGAAAGAATAGATAGAAAAGAAGAAAAGAAGATAGAAAGAATAGAAAAGAAAAGAAGATAGAAGATATAGAATAGAAGAAGAAGAATAGAAGAGAAGAGAAGAAGATAGAAAATGAGTTCATTTTATTTATATAGAGAAGATATAGCAAAGAAATGTTATCAAAGGCAAAATAATTTACTTTTCTACCTAACTGGATAATTTTTTTGTGTTTTTATTTACTGTAACATGTTTATTCAACTCGAAAAACATACAGTGTTTATCAATGTCTTGGAAAATTTTTAAAAAATGGCACCGGGCTCTCTGTTGAATACGATAAGTTTGGGAAAATGAGTTAAAAATAAAAACTATACAAAATACTTATTGAGATTGCCAGACTGACTTCCTCATCTTGGTTGTTATAGTCACAACGTTTCGGCCGTTTTGCCCTCCGGCCTTCATCAGGTGTTCTGGGGAACCGTTTGTTAGGAGTCTCGAACACAACCCTTTATTATAACAAACGGTTCCCCATTTCGATACAAAACACCTAATGAAGGCCGGAAGGCAAAACAGCCGAAACGTTGTGACAATAACAACCAAGATGAGGAAGTCAGTCCGACAATCTCAATAAATGAAAACACCTCATCTCAAAAATACAGACAATTACTATACAAAATACTGTTAGAAACTCGTTCAATATATGTTACCGTGAATAAGCTGACATATATTCGGTAGGTTTTTAACAGTATTCTGTATAGTTTTTTTTTTTAATTTTAACTCCTTTTCCCAAACTTATCGTGTTCAATAAAGAGCCCGGTACCATTTTTAATTTTCCAATACATCGGTAAACTAGCAGTGCCAGAAAATCGCCATTAAAAATGCGTGATAAAAACTTGAATAATTATACTTACTATCTTTCCAAGCATATAACTACTTGAAAAATGTCATTCAAGCCCTAATTTTTTTCAATAAAAGGAGCAAAGACCAAATGTTGAAATAATAAAAGGTTTCATAGCAAAATATGCAATATTTGTTGTTTTTTTTTAATCGGTTTTCTTTAAAAAAAAGATTTCAACAAAATCAACGAATTTTAACTTACTTCGAATATAATATTTATATAAGAATTTATCCATATTTATATTTTATATTCCATGTACTTTTTAAATAAAATAATTTTTAAGCAAAGATTTAAAAATACCGCGATAATCAGATGTTTCATAACTGGAATAAAGGGAGACAAATGTCTCCTCTTATTCAGGTTGCAAACTTCGGTGGCCTTAAGCGCCAGAATTAATCTACCTTTCTATTGCTGGTTGTAAACAAGAGTTAGTCCATATAGGCCATCGTAAGTAAAAAATTATCAAATTTCACTTATCAGTTTTTGCCGTTAAAAAAAATTCCACTCGTCCGATTTTCCATTTTTTTTTTTTTTATTCTCTTAAAGAAATACATAAGTTTTTAATTTAAAAGATTTTAATTTTTCTTTATGGAATGATTTTGTTTTAATCTAAAAATAAAAGAAATTGTTGTGAGTATTCTATCTTTGCAGGACATAATTTTAAAAATGTGAGGTGTCACTTAAAAACAAAAAATCAACGTGTTTTTTTTTTCTAAGTTTTAAACTTTTGACTTTACATGTAAATTTACACAAAACTATTCTTTTTTGTTTTAAATTAAAATATTTTATTTATTGCTCTTTTATCTTCAATTTGTGATATATAAATCTGAGGTGCGAAAATTAATTATGTTCATTTTAACAGACATTTTAACATGGGGGGATGAATAAAAAAAAACGTTTGTCTAGAATATTATATTCGGTTTATTTGGACGAGCATAAAATTTCACATTAAACCTGCAAATATTGTAAAAATTGAACCAATAGAAAAATTTTGATAGATTTTTAAATTGAAAAAATTGAAAAAAGTTAACTAGTAAAATTCAGTTCATTTTATTACGTAAAAAAAATAGCTGCATGAGCGCGCGCAGGCACTTTGTAAACACTGTTTTTTTTTAAATAAAAAATAATATCTCTATTATTTTTCAAAAAAACTTTAATAGTTTATTTTGGAAGTATATTCCATAAACAAATTAAACAAACCACTTTTAAAAGAGAAATTACGAGTTTTGTATATTTTATTCGCAGTTTTGTGTTAAGGGTATAAAAACTTCCAAAAAATTCTGACACACCTATCGGTAAACACTGTATGTGTTTCGAACTGAATAAACATTTTAAATTAAATAAAAACACTAAAAATTATCCAGTTAGGTAGAAAAGTAATTTAGTTTACCTTTAATTACATTTATTTGTTATATATTTATTTTTTGACAACTTTTTCGAATCTGTGTATAGAAACACAAACATACATTAAAAATACACAACAAATAAATGTTACCAAAGGAAAGAAAAGTTACTCTTCTACCTACATGAATAAGTTTTTGTTAGTATTTAAACGTATTTTAAAGCGCTTGTTTTTGTTTTTGTTTTGTTTTGTTTTTTATTCTTTTTTTTTGCAAAGCTTATCGGAGGAGGTTGAGAGTACTGGAAATCTGGGAAGACCTGTTGTCACTCAGACTCCAGAGAAGACTACACGTTGTTCTCAAAAAGAAATATTTGAATGTTTGAAGATGTGTTACTACTCCTAGGTAGTAAATAATGATATTGTAATGATCTGAGTATTCTATTGCCGGCATTGGTTTTCCCGATATTTTTCTACTCAAAATTATTTCTAGAAAGACATCAGGTACTTACGGCTCCACGTGAAATCTGACAATATCCTAAATGAAAGTGATTTTTGTGGAACGAAGTAGATTCGAACTTGTGACACTCATGTCATCAGTCAGTGTCGTTGACCACTGTTCGGCTCAAAAACATACTACGCTAGGTGGTTTAAATCTAATTAACTCATTGACTATCCCCAATATTTTACCTATGTTAAGTAAACATTCAAATATTTTTAACTATGTTAAGGAAACATTCAAATATTTTAACTGTATAAAGTAAACATTCAAATATTTTAACTATATTAAGTAAACATTCAAATATTTTAACCATGTTAAGTAAACATTCAAATATTTTAACTATGTTAAGGAAACATTCAAATATTTTAACTGTATAAAGTAAACATTCAAATATTTTAACTATATTATGTAAACATTAAAATATTTTAACTATATTATGTAAACATTCAAATATTTTAAACTATGTTATGTAAACATTCAAATATTTTAACTATATTAAGTAAACATTCAAATATTTTAACCATGTAAAGTAAACGTTCAAATATTTTAACTATGTTAAGTAAACATTCAAATGTTTTAACAATGTTATGTAAACATACAAATATTTTTAACTATGTTTAGTAAACATTCAAATATTTTAACTATATTAAGTAAACATTCAAATATTTTAGCTATGTTAAGTAAGTATTCAAATATTTTAACTATGTTAAGGAAACATTCAAATATTTTAACTGTATAAAGTAAACATTCAAATATTTTAACAATATTATGTAAACATTCAAATATTTTAAACTATGTTATGTAAACATTCAAATATTTTACTATATTATGTAAACATCCAAATATTTTAACTATATTATGTAAAAATTCAAATATTTTTACTATGTTATGTAAAAATTCAAATATTTTTACTATGTTATGTAAACATTCAAATATTTTAACTATATTATGTAAACATTCAAATATTTTAACTATATTAAGTAAACATTCAAGTATTTTTAACTATGTTATGTAAACATTCAAATATTTTTACTATATTATGGAAACATTCAAATATTTTAACTATATTATGTAAACATGCAAATATTTTAACTATATTAAGTAAACATTCAAATATTTTAACCATGTTAAGTAAACATTCAAATATTTTAACTATGTTAAGTAAACATTCAAATATTTTGACCATGTTATGTAAACATACAAATATTTTAACTATGTTAAGTAAACATTCAAATATTTTAACTATATTATGTTAACATTCAAATATTTTGACTATATTATGTAAACATTCAAGTATTTTAACTACATTGTGTAAACATTCAAATATTTTTACTATGTTATGTAAACATTCAAATATTTTAACTATATTGTGTAAACATTCAAATATTTTTAACTATGTTATTTAAACGTTCAAATATTTTAACGATATTATGTAAACATTCACATATTTTAACTACGTATAGTAAACATTCAAATATTTTTACTATATTAAGTAAACATTAAAATATTTTTAACAATGTAAAGTAAACATTCAAATATTTTAACTATATTAAGTAAGCATTCAAATATTTTTAAATATGTTAATTATACATTCAAATATTTTAACTATATTAAGTAAACATTCAAATAATTTTTAATATTTTAAGTAAACATTCAAGTAGTTTAACTATATTAAGTAAACATTCAAATATTTTTAACTATGTTAAGTAAACATTCAAAAATTTTTACCCATGTTAAGTAAACATTTAAATATTTTGTACTATGTGAAGTAAACATTCAAATATTTTTAACTAATTTAAGTAAACATTCATTGCTTTGTATCCTATTTATTTATTTTTATTTATTTTATTAAAAAGAATTTTCTGCTTTCAGTATGGATTATTTCTGTAAATATTTTCTATAAATACACATAAATTTTTAAACGGTTTCGTAAATAAATACAATTATGAAAATATATTTTGTAATAAACCTATTTCAATCAAATATTTATTTTAATAGCTATATTGGTTTACCTGTAAAGCTTGTAAAGTTAACACTTGAGTTAAAAATCGTCTTAAAAATGTTTTAGTCTACAACGAAAGTATTTATATGATAATATTACGTATATCCAGATATTTATATATGTCCACCTATATTTTCGGAGTTTTTTTTTGGGGGGGGGGTCACCGCTTATCAAGGCCCGACAGTCACTCGAGAATAAGAGTTAATGAATGTAAGGTTGTAGTTTAGTAATCGTTAATTGTGTAGATTTTATCAAAGCCCTGAGGCCACTCGAGGATAAGGGTTATAGAGTGTACAGTAGGCAATGGGTAATATTTTAGTAATCGTTCGTAATGGAAATTTGGTAAATTGGATTACTTAAGGGGCGGTTCATCAAGAATTTGTTTATGTTGAACTTGAAGACAACCAAGTTGTGATTAGTTGGGAAGCAGTCAAATAGAAAAGAGTTCCACGGGCGTTCAGTTCACAAGAAGCTTTGCTCATGGGTAGAATTTGATTATTTGTGGGGACGGCTTAACGAGAACTTGTTTACACTGGATTTTAAAGCTACTGTATTGTATTCGACCGGGAGTCAGGCCAGCGGAATGGTGTACTACGTGCAGGCACTTCTGGGAAAGCAGCTTTGTCCATGGATCACTAGATTTAGTAGCACCGTTTATTTCCGACGTGTTTTAAAACCAGAAGTCGTTTCAAGACCGTCATTTGAATTATAAATATCCACATCCTATCACATTCCATGTTTAATGAAATATGCACTGCAAACAAAACTTGAGTAATTAAAAAAATTGATTTATTATTATAAAATAATTAATTTTAAGTATTATTTTCATTTCCACATTGTGTTTAACATAGAACAGTCGATTATATTATTTGGACACTATTGAAGAGAAGTAAATGTACGTCAAATATTTGTGTACGAGGGTCGTCCCAAAAATATATCTTTTATTTGTTAACTCAAAAAGTTGAACAGCTAGGAAAACAAGAGTAGTACTATTAAATCGATTAACTTTTTGTGCGCCATTTTTGTTTTTTTTTATTTTGTTTGGTTTTTTTGTTTGTTTGTTGTTGTTTTTTTGTTTTGTTTTTTTACATAGTCATCGCCTTAATACACTTTTGCCAGAGATGAACGATGATTATGCATGCTTGTCATAAAAGTGTTGTTCCAAAAATAAAGCCTCCTAATTTTTAACTAGAAATATTAAAGAGTTACAAAGACGAAAATAGTACCATAAAAACAAAGGAGCGACCTTTTGGGCTTCAGGTTTAGATTCTCAATACACTTTTGCCAGGAATTCGATTACGAATCTCTGCTTATGACGCACATATATGACAAGGGTCGCTTTCTTAAAGCCCCACATCGTACAAATTTGCAACAGAGATGAAACTTTCAGGATATGAATGCATAAGTTTAGTCATTATAATACAATTTTAAATTCCATAAGATCCATTCGGGCGGAATAAAAATAGGAGAAATTATTTTTGGAACAACTTCGTATGAAACATCAATCATGGAAGTGCTCTGAAACCCTAACCCTAACCCTAACCCTTCTGATAGGAAGACGTTGATGCAGGTAAATGTTATGTTAATTTGTACGACTAAAAATGAAAATCCGCTAGAAAAAGCTGTAAACTATCTGGATATTATTTTGTGTACTTTTTATTTGAAAAAAAATTTTAAAAATTAATTTATATACATTCAAAATTCCAAATATTCATCTTTACCAAACAATTTTTTCAGCATATCCAAACATCGGTAAGTTTTTATTAGTGTTTCGTTACGCAGAAGAAATCAGTTATTATTATGCCAATGTTGAACCTTTTCATGTGTATATTCTTAAGAAAAATAGACATTGTTGCTTTGAAAAAATATGAATGAGAATCCTATTATAAATTTCTGTACTGTGTGTGTGATGCGGATTAAGTCAGCCTACAGGCAACCCACCCAGGCAATTGTGGTACCAAAGTGAAGCTTATGACCCAGCGGATGTTTTAGTGGTATTTATATCCATATTTCGTGTATGGAAATGCAAAATAAATGCAAAGAAATTCAAAGTATTAGTGGTGATAGGAGTTAAATCGGTGGGAGTAGCAGCAGAGACAAAAACAGTAGTGATGATGGGAGTAGCATCAGCAGCCGTAAGGCAAAATGGTGGTGTGGGGCATTAAATCGGTGATAGTAGCAGCAGCAGTCAACGATTAATATTGGTTGAAAAATACAATATCGTTTTTATTTAAAAAAAATTACTTCCATTTTCTCTGTCTGATTAACAAAACAAAAAAAAAAGGACTTCCTCTGATTTGCAACAAAAAAAGAAAGTAAGTAAAATGGTTTCGATTAATATTAGTTTAAAAATACAAGATTTTTTGTTTACTTTAAAAAAAAAATACTTCCAGTTTCTCCGTTTGATTAAAAAAAAGGGACTTTCTCTGATTTGACGAGGGTGGTCAGTTTACACCACAGGTCATTAAATAAAATAAAACTTTTACCCATGTATCTCATATTTTTTTCGTTAATATTGGTTGAAAAAATACAAGATTTTTTTGTCTACTTTTAAAAAATAAATACTTCCATTTTCTCCGTCTGATTACAAAAAAAAATGGACTTTCTCTGATTTGCCCATGGTGAACAGTTTAGACCACCGGTCATTAAATAAAATAATACTTTTACCAATGCATCTCATACTTTTTTTCATTAATATTGGTTGAAAAAATACATTTTTTTTTTTTTACTTTTTAAAACTTTCTCTGATTTGACCAGGGTGGTCAGTTTAAACCACCGGTCATTAAATTAAATAAAATAATACTTTTACCCATGTATCTCAGATTTTTTCGTTAATATTGGTTGCAAAAATGCAAGAATTTTTTTTTCTTTTTAAAACTAATTACTTCCATTTTCTTCGTCTGATTACAAAAAAAAAAAAAAATTGGACTTTCTCTGATTCGACCAGGGTGGTCAGTTTATATCATATTTTTTTCGTTAATTGTGTAGATTTTTTCTTTTCTTTTTTTTACATAGGAGTCACCACTTATCAAAGCCCTATATTAAGTAAATATTCAAATATTTTTAAATATGTTAAGTAAGCATTCAAATATTTCTAACTATGTTAAGTAAATATTCAAATATTTTTAAATATGTTAAGTAAGCATTCAAATATTTCTAACTATGTTAAGTAAATATTCAAATATTTTTAAATATGTTAAGTAAGCATTCAAATATTTCTAACTATGTTAAGTAAATATTCAAATATTTTGAAATATGTTAAGTAAGCATTCAAATATTTCTAACTATGTTAAGTAAATATTCAAATATTTTTAAATATGTTAAGTAAGCATTCAAATATTTCTAACTATGTTAAGTAAATATTCAAATATTTTTAAATATGTTAAGTAAGCATTCAAATATTTCTAACTATGTTAAGTAAATATTCAAATATTTTGAAATATGTTAAGTAAGCATTCAAATATTTCTAACTATGTTAAGTAAATATTCAAATATTTTGAAATATGTTAAGTAAGCATTCAAATATTTCTAACTATGTTAAGTAAATATTCAAATATTTTGAAATATGTTAAGTAAGCATTCAAATATTTCTAACTATGTTAAGTAAATATTCAAATATTTTTAAATATGTTAAGTAAGCATTCAAATATTTCTAACTATGTTAAGTAAATATTCAAATATTTTTAAATATGTTAAGTAAGCATTCAAATATTTCTATGTTAAGTAAATATTCAAATATTTTTAAATATGTTAAGTAAGCATTCAAATATTTCTAACTATGTTAAGTAAATATTCAAATATTTTTAAATATGTTAAGTAAGCATTCAAATATTTCTAACTATGTTAAGTAAATATTCAAATATTTTGAAATATGTTAAGTAAGCATTCAAATATTTCTAACTATGTTAAGTAAATATTCAAATATTTTTAAATATGTTAAGTAAGCATTCAAATATTTCTAACTATGTTAAGTAAATATTCAAATATTTTTAAATATGTTAAGTAAGCATTCAAATATTTCTAACTATGTTAAGTAAATATTCAAATATTTTTAAATATGTTAAGTAAGCATTCAAATATTTCTAACTATGTTAAGTAAATATTCAAATATTTTGAAATATGTTAAGTAAGCATTCAAATATTTCTAACTATGTTAAGTAAATATTCAAATATTTTTAAATATGTTAAGTAAGCATTCAAATATTTCTAACTATGTTAAGTAAATATTCAAATATTTTTAAATATGTTAAGTAAGCATTCAAATATTTCTAACTATGTTAAGTAAATATTCAAATATTTTTAAATATGTTAAGTAAGCATTCAAATATTTCTAACTATGTTAAGTAAATATTCAAATATTTTTAAATATGTTAAGTAAGCATTCAAATATTTCTAACTATGTTAAGTAAATATTCAAATATTTTTAAATATGTTAAGTAAGCATTCAAATATTTCTAACTATGTTAAGTAAATATTCAAATATTTTGAAATATGTTAAGTAAGCATTCAAATATTTCTAACTATGTTAAGTAAATATTCAAATATTTTTAAATATGTTAAGTAAGCATTCAAATATTTCTAACTATGTTAAGTAAATATTCAAATATTTTTAAATATGTTAAGTAAGCATTCAAATATTTCTAACTATGTTAAGTAAATATTCAAATATTTTTAAATATGTTAAGTAAGCATTCAAATATTTCTAACTATGTTAAGTAAATATTCAAATATTTTTAAATATGTTAAGTAAGCATTCAAATATTTCTAACTATGTTAAGTAAATATTCAAATATTTTAAATATGTTAAGTAAGCATTCAAATATTTCTAACTATGTTAAGTAAATATTCAAATATTTTTAAATATGTTAAGTAAGCATTCAAATATTTCTAACTATGTTAAGTAAATATTCAAATATTTTTAAATATGTTAAGTAAGCATTCAAATATTTCTAACTATGTTAAGTAAATATTCAAATATTTTTAAATATGTTAAGTAAGCATTCAAATATTTCTAACTATGTTAAGTAAATATTCAAATATTTTTAAATATGTTAAGTAAGCATTCAAATATTTCTAACTATGTTAAGTAAATATTCAAATATTTTTAAATATGTTAAGTAAGCATTCAAATATTTCTAACTATGTTAAGTAAATATTCAAATATTTTTAAATATGTTAAGTAAGCATTCAAATATTTTTAACCATGTTATGTAAACATTCAAATATTTTAAGCTAATGCTTATTTTTTTTTTGTTAAAGTAGTTCAAGGGAACATCTACAGGAGGACCGACGAAAAAATAAGTAATTGCTAACTTTAGTTTCGTAAATATTGGTTATGTAAATACACTGTACTTACTCACTTTTCTTTCACAATAGGCAGCCATCTGGCTGCAACGGGGCTACTTGTATAAGAAATTTCTATAGAAGACTCAGCATCGCATATTAGTAAAGCTAATCAAGTCTTAGTTAATGTTTAAATTAAATATCGTCTATAAAAGATTTCAGTCTACAAAGAAATTACTTTTTTTATATATTATTACTTTATTTAACTAATACTTATTGTCCGTAATATTTTAACTAGAGTTAAATCTAAAATGGGATTATTTAGGTTGTGGATACGACACGAACTCCTTACTCTTTAAATCGCATTTATTATTTTTTTGTGCAGTGGCTTAGGGTTAGGATTAGGGTTAGGGTTAGGGTTAGGGTTACATCTTAGTGTATTTTTCATTTTGTTTATTCTTCGTATGACTTTAAATTGTTTAGTAATTCACTGGTTTCTTATAAAGTGTAAATATGTACTATATGAAATAAGTCAATATTGTGTAATTTAAGTTTGTAAGGGCTCAATTAGAAAGTACTTCATATTACAGGAGATAAATGCTTTACCAACATCTTGTTAATTTGCCCAGTCAATAGGAACATAATTCAATTAGTGATTTTCTCAGTCATTACACATGTACTTGAAGCGTTATTGCATTTCATAATACAAATATATTTTATTTCAAACACATACACACATTATATATATATATATATATATATATATATATATATATATATATATATATTACGACTCTACATCGGCTGGAAACAGCGAAAAATGGTGACGCAATAATATATATAATGAATTAAACTGTAACAAAAGGGAATAGAAAGGGATTTAGGACAATTATTCTCAAGATACTTGTGAAATGTGTATTACGGCGGAACACATGAACATAAGAAAACGAAGATAATAGAAAATCAATAATTTTTTAATAGAAAACAATGCAAAAGAAATATATATGCAAAACTAATTGTCTATGTATGTCAAACTGATAGAATATAAAAAAAATGAAAAAAAAGCATGAACCTGTCAAAATATTAGAGAATAAGCGACATAGAACAAGTGGGTAAACTCACAGTTCCTTTCTAGTTTTTTTTTTTCAGAAATAATGTCAGTTCCTATTTTTTTTTTTTTTGCTGAAAAGTAACTTTCATTTATTTCTGCTTCTTTCTTACCATACTAGTCTGCCGCAACACAAGGCCTTGCTCAGATTGGCGGTCCCTCCTTTCCGTATGTCGTATGTCGAAGTTTTGCATCGGCCTACTCCTTCGTCTCTAACTGCTGTCTCCACATTTATCTCCAACTGCCTCTAGAGCAGTCTATTTCCCTTTTCTTTACAGTGCATAACTTTTCGCATATTGTATATTCCATTCCTCTCTATATAGGTTTTCTTTATCCTCTCTCTGTACATTTTTGTTTTCACGCCCGTGTGTTTTCTCGCATGTGTGCTGATAACATACCTCTTCTTTCTCTTTTAAACGGCTGCTCGCATTTTTCTTTATCTATTTAAATTTTTCACTTGTTTCATAAAATAATCGCGAAACAATTATTATATATATATTGAAGGAAAAGAGAATACAAGTAAGGAAAAATGGAGAAAAAAGGGAAACATTTGTATATCTCACGTATGTGAATATATATCTATATTTATATATATTTACAGGGTCTCCACAAAGTCTGGCTGCATGATCTACACGGTGCCCACAAAGTCTGGTTACATAATCTACACAGTGCCCACAAAGTCTGGCTGCATAATCTACGCGGTGCCCACAAAGTCTGGCTGCACAATCTACACGGTGCCCACAAAGTCTGGCTACATAATCTACACAGTGCCCACAAAGTCTGGCTGCATAATCTACGCGGTGCCCACAAAGTCTGGCTACATAATCTACACGGTGACCACAAAGAGTGGTTGCATAATCTACACAGTGCCCACAAAGTCTGGCTGCATAATCTACACGGTGCCCATAAAGTATGGCTACATAATCTACATGGTGCCTACAAAGTCTGGCTGCATAATCTACACGATGCCCACAACGTCTTGCTGCATAATATAGCCAGACTTTGTGGACACCCTGTATATATAATATATATATATATATATATATATATATATATATATATATATTTCCTTGCTGAACTTGAACTGATGAAATCTTCTACTTATGTTTCTTACTTATAATATTGTGTTTCAAATACAACATGACTAAATTTGTATTTGTAAGTTGATTCAGTTGGTACTAAGCCATTTAATTATCTATGAGATACTAATATTTTATGAATTTCCACTTGGGGTGCTTATAGATAGAGGAAATAAATCATTTCTCTTATAAGATTCTATGAGATCCTACTTTTTGTCATTTCAGTTTTTGTTACAATTAAACTATTTAATATAGATTATTTTGCTTTGATTCATTTGTGAGCTTTTAAGAAAATTATTTCTATGCAAAAAACATTATATCATTTCTAGCTTTTTATTTAATAAATTTCTCTTAGATACAACTATTGGATATTATTACTGAGGATGCATAGGTTGCACGCGCAGATTTATTTTCTTGCACTGCTTAATATTGACGGTTTTAATTTGTAGCTATCTCAATTATTTCTACGTAGTTTTCTTAACCAATTAAATAAATATGTTGATTTCTTATTTGTTTGCTCATTTTTCTTATTTTAAAATATGCTATAACATTGCGGAATCTTTCATTAAATCGCCATCTGTCGGCCCTATATGTTTTATAGTGCATTTATTTTCAATAACTTCGCTTATTCATGTACAACTAGCGGGGCCTGTAGATGTTCAGCGTAAATGAAGACGTTCTGATATAATTGTAGCTTTTTGTAAAAACTGCAAAAGTATCTATCCAAGTAGCCCGGTTGTTTTATTTTTGCAGATTTCGTATATATTATTAAAGAGTTAATGTTCTATCAATTTTTATATATTATAAAGTTGCGATTTCAAAATTTAAAAAAATATAGTCACATGACTTGGGTGCATCTGCTTGAACCGAAACTGAAACCAAACTTATGAAAAAAAATATATATATGTATATATATATATATATATATATATATATATAACTTAATTTCCTTCAACTATAATCGAAACCGAAACCAAAACTTATGAAGAATTCTTCGTAAAATTATTTATAAAAAAAATAGTCTGCTTAAGTGTCAATAGCTATAATCGACACCAAAACTTATGAAGAATTCTTGGTAAAATTATTTGTGACAAGAGATGGAAGTCCATAACAATTAAACTACAGTCACTCGGATGTAAAATAATACATACAAATAGATACAAAATAAATAGCACACATGCTATTCTATTAATATATAGATGTCAGAAATAAAGCATTTACCATTCATTATTGTTTCTACTGTTAACAGAGATTAATTTTTAGCGTTCTGCTTAGAAACCTGCTTTAATGGCTTTATCTATTTTTAAGCTATTGAAACTTATAATATTTGCTAAGTTAACAGATGTTGAGAATTATAATGTTTACTGTATTTTTATTGTGAATTTAAGTTACTACCTTTAGGGAAGTTCCTATCAAGAATCTAAAAAAATCCGTTTGCAAGGTGTTTTGGATGCGCGCTCTGTAAGGTGGATTAAACCATATACACTCTCTACGCCTGTTTTTCTTATTTTATTTCCGTGATGTTTGTTTGGGATTCTTATTGCTATTGGATCTGAAGTATCAATGCCTATTCCAATGTTTTAAGAAATAGTATGGCTAGAATTGCACATACTTTTTTTTTATCAAAAATCACCAAGAATCTGAAAAATTCCGTTCTCGTCAAGAAGTTTACCAACGGAATTTTGCAGATTCCTTTGATAAGTTATTTTGTATAAGTGTGTTGTAAGGCGAATTAAACCATATACAACCTCTACGTCTGTTTTGTATTCTTATTTCCGTGATGTTTCTTTGTGATACTTATTCTGATCGGATCGGAGCTATTATAGTGATTTATTTTTTAGAATTGTTATATCTACAATTGCCCATTGCCATATTATAAGGTATAACATGGGATGATGTCTCTTGGTTCATTTATGCACTTAATTTCACTATTAAATCCTGATCTAGCTAATGCTTAGTTACATTTTTCGTCCTACTAAATATTTGTATAATTTATTTTATTATTATCCTCATCTAGTCGGGGTTTTTTTACGACGTTTCGACCAATAAATTCCTCTGGCTTTCGTCAAGTAAACCGCAACGGAATAGGAATGTCCTCCAACTACATCCACAGTAATTACTGCTTTCACTAGTTGCTATCTCACTACGGTTTTGTCAACTAATCTTCTGACCGACTGGAGGTGGGATTGAAACCGCTACCTCCAGACAATACTCACTTGGAATCATAGATATTCCGCATCTCTATCCACTGCGCCGCGGGCCTCAATGGGTAATCAAGGTTGGATTTTTTGGTCTTATGAATCCACAATCTTCCAATTGTCGGGTCCTTGCCGTTTGTTATATTATTGAATTAATTTTGGCAATTATTTTGGAGATAAGTAAATTTGTATAATTTATTTTATCTAATTATTTAATTATTTATTTATTATAGTAAATTCAGCATTTAGTTCCAAATCTTTTTACTTACTAATATATATATATATATATATATATATATATATATATATATATATATATATATATATATAAAAGGTTTTATGTCTGTCTGTCTCCATATTTTCAAACTCTATCTCTCCCGAAACCAAAAATCGTAGAGCGGCATTAGAGGCATTAAATGATTGGATGTTTTACGGACAGTTGTTTTAATGGGTGTTTAGCCGGTTAAAATAGTTTTTCAAGCGTTAAAAGGGGGTCAAAATTGAAAAAAATCGTTATATATTTTGTACATTCATCGTAGTTTATATTTTAATTAGTTCATATGCGTGTCACGTTGGTACAGTGGTAACGTCACCAGCTTTGAATGCTACAGTTTTGCTTTCGGTTTCGATGCTAGCTAATGGCACATAAAAATTTTTTTTTTTTACTTTTGAAATCACGGCTTTATAATAATATATACGATATCTGGACAAATTCAAATATCATATTTAAGCGTATTTTATGCACGGGCAAAGTCGGGCGCCCCTCCATCCGCTAGTATATATATATATATATATATATATATATATATATATATATATATATGTGTGTGTGTGTGTGTGTGTGTGTGTGTGTGTGTGTGTGTGTGTGTGTGTGTGTGTGTGTGTGTGTAAAAGAGATTTAGAAGGATGTCACAATGCGAGGAATGAATTATAGTCGCTGTTGGTAAGAGGAGACGAGAACAAGTGGCGATTTACAAATCAATAAGTACATACGTATATATATATATATATATATATATATATATATATATATATATATATATATAAATATATATATATATATATATATTCAGTTGTATGGTAAAATGTCTTACTTGTAATGCCTATGCGACGTATTCCATTATTGATTTAGGAAAAATTTTCCCTTTTCAAATGGTGTGCGTAACAGGTCGATTCAAAGCATATATATATATATATATATATATATATATATATATATATAAATTAATCTGCAAAAATATTTTCATTAATAAATCAATATGGAATAAACTCTACTCGCTAAAAAAGAAGCAATTCATGAATTAAATTAAAAAGATAAAGAGTTAAGTTACATAGAACACTATTATCTTATCAAATCACTAAGGACAAAAGTGAGAAAAAATCAAATGAAAACATGTTAGGTGATGGCATTTCGAATGTAAAGCTTTTCATCAGACCGTTAATGCTATCCTCTCGAAAAGATCTCCTGCCACCCCCATCGTAATAATAATGTAATTTACAATTTTCAATGTAGTTGGAGTGCCAATTATGTGGAACAAACAACATTAACATTGAATGGAAGAGTCCAACAACACGTACCTACCGAAATCAAAAATAGGGCATACCAAACAACAGACGTACTTACAAATTAATACGGGTCTTCAATTACTGACCATCTTATAAAAAACCCCATCATGTGCAGCGAACGTTAGCACGAACTCTTTTCCAATCTGTAGTCGTGCTCAGTCATTATTTCATTTAAAGATCCTGGAGACTGTTCACGTTCTCTTGAGAAGGCTTTCTCTCCGTAAACAGAGGGAATGCCTCTTGGGTTTAAGCGTGATTAGTCTTTAGGAACTTCGAGTAATACAACGTTGTTTTATTTTAATCATTTTCCCCATTTTTCTTATTTTTCCCCACATACATAACGTAATGCAACGTTATTTTATTTGTACATATTTTCGATTCCCATTCGTTTTTTTTTTCTCCAAAACAAATCCTTCGAGACAACTTTGATCAAGCAAGGCTGAAACCGGTCAGATGACTCCCCCATTTTTTCTTCTCTTCTGACTCCTTGACTTCATTTTAAACGTTTTTAATCATGAATTTAAGTCCTCCCTTCATGATTGTGGTATATATATATATATATATATATATATATATATATATATATATATATATATATATATATATATATATATATATAATGCTGAAAGTTTTCTGAAAACCTTTAAAACTATAAACAAAAATTACTAGCAGAAATACCCTTCGTTGACTGGATTCAAAACAGCCTACAGAAAATGGACTGTGATTGATGAAAGTATGATAGGTTATGAAAAAGAGTTTTTTTGGGTTTTTTTTTTACATAAGCCACTCAAGGATAAGGGTTAAAGAGTGTAGAGTAGGCAAAAGGACAATATAGTAATCGATAGTAATGGAAGTTCGGTAAATTTGTTAACTTAAGTGGTTGTAAAGAAATAGGTTCTGATACTCAAAAATTTTACCCTAAGCAGAATATAATGAAAGTAATGACAATTTTCGCGAAAATATATATCTTTTTATTAACTTTGTTTTTATTCGTAACCAAGAGTGACCAACAAAATGATGTTTCCTTACAAAGAGAAAATGTTACATATATAATAATATAAATATACAAGAAATAAATGTTACCATAGTCAATAAAAGTTACATTTATGGTAGAAAAGTTCATTGGTTTGTATTTTTTAGTAGTTTGTAAAAAAAATTTTTTTTTAATTCACGAACAGGTTTAAAAAATAATCAAAATCACAGCGACTTTGAAATAGAGAGACCCGTTTTCAATTTGAAGGAGGGGCACTTGAGCATTCTGTGTTAACAATTTAAGAGAGTTCTGTCAACGTAAAGAAATATTTATAAACATATTTTAATGTTTTCCGTTATTTTGTGCTTGAGGAATATTCGATTATGGCATGTGTAGTTTTGATAAAAATTCATTTAAGTAGTTATCGCCTCAAATTTCGTTTTAATTTCGATTCGATGAAATTCTAGTAAAGAGCATAAACAACTATTTCAAAACAAAAAAAAAACATGAACTGAACTTTTATTGACTATGGTAACATTTGTTTCTTGTATATTTATTTTTTCGGGTAGTCGTTTGTTGGCTTTTCTGATAAACACTCTTACTAAATAATATCGACGAAATATCGAAAAACAAAGAAACAAAAACAGTTTTGAAAAATAATGAAGCTTTACATACTTTAGTAAAATAATCCGAAACAGCCAAATGGGATAGTAAAAAAGTAAACACGGAATTGCTTTAGTTTTTTTAAAGCAAAGAATCGATATAAATATGAATAAGAAGAAAATGGCGCCCTTTTCAAGCAGGGCAGCTTCGTTTCAGTTTTACAGTATTGAACGGTGTAGTATTGCGCCGTTGGATTTAGGGTTGTAATATTGTAATGTAAAGAACACGCAGATAGGGCTGGAATCAACTGAATTCCTTCTAATACACTGACAAAACAAAACTTAAACAGATATATAAATAAAAATAAAAAGGTTATGCAAATGTTTTTAAAAAGACACGTAATCACGTAAGCAGGATTTTTTTCTTCTTTTGACACGATAACAAATAACGTTCTTATTTTTTATCTGTTTATCTATTTATCTATTTTCGAAAGAGTGCACCATGCAAGTGGAGAAGGAAAAAAACAGAGTTATGCAAAATTTGTGTCGAGAATTGTCTAAAGTTCCGACTTTCTTTTTTATTTATTTTTGGGCTTTCTCTTTAATAATAACGTGAATTTATTATGTGAATTTATTCGACATAATATGATTCAACTAAAAAAAATAAAGAAAAGCTAACGTGAATTAAGATTAAAGTTAAGGTGTTATTGTAGACTCTCACCACTTTTAAAAAACCTTGTTAAACTTTGTGACATATTTACATTCTATGGAGGTCAGGCGCGAACGAACACCGAATAATTTTATTATACCATATTTCTTCAAACTGAAACATAATTATCAAAGATATACTTACGCAAATAGATATGAAAAGTCTTTATTAAAGTTTGTGCCATAGTTCCATGGAGTACAGGCGCGAACGTAGACCCCACAATTTTTTCATACCATCCCTATTTAAGTTGAAACATACTTATCAAAGTATTCTTATGTGCATCTATATCAAAACCACTTGTAAACGTTTTTTTTTTTCATTTTTTTCCATACTTCGGGGGACAGGCGCGAACGCAGGCCCCACAATTTATATGAACAACCGTTCTGCCAGATCAAACATACCCATTCCTGATCCTCGATACATCTTCTATCATTATATGAAATAATTTTTTCAAATAGTCAACCATATAGGAGCCTATTCGTGACCAGACACACACAACAGACGTTCAGCTTTATATATATATATATATATATATATATGTATATATGTATATATATATATATACGATTGATATTGAGCTGTTACTGAATTTTGCAAGTTGGTGCTAGTCTTTGAAGTTAACTCAAAAGAGTTCCATAACTTAAATTTGAATATATTTGTTCATGTGTACGTATATATATATATATATATATATATATATATATATATATATATATATATATATATATATATATATATATATGGGCGATTTTCTAAGACAAAAGATTTTCAAAGTGAAAACGCTAGTTAACCGTCTTATCATTTTTAAAAACTCGAAAAGAAATCTACACGATATAAGCGATAGAAATAATAGTAAAAATTTCTAGAACTTCGTAGCATGACGGGTTACGCGCCGGACTGTAGTATATATGACCCAGGGTTCGATCCCTAGAAACAGTTAAGCTACACTGAAGAGAGGTAGGTACAGTAGATTTATGTTTTATAAATTATAGAATAAATAAATAAATAAAAATAGTATTTGTTCACGTCCAAAGTAAATGTGTGCGATTCTCTAAGAAAAAATGATTTTCAAGGTGAAGACGTCTGTTAACTGTATTATCGTTTAACAAGTAACACGAAAGAAATATATATATATATATATATATATATATAGAGAGAGAGAGAGAGAGAGAGAGAGAGAGAGAGAGAGAGGGGGGGATAGTTGACATTCTCTAAGGATTGTGTGTGTATTTACGTATGCTTAATAATGGTAGAACATACACACAAAAGAAAGCGCATGTGTTTGCGAACGTTCACAAAATTATCTATTGAGTATTTTTGTTGTTTTTTTTTTCCTAATTAATTAAGAATAATTTTTTCAAATTGTTTACATTTGCTGAGAAATATAAAAGAAATAAATATAAATTGAAAAAAAAAAAAAACTTAAACGTATTTTTGGGATTGGGATCGTTTTTATTCTATACGGAAAGTGGATGGGGTTCATAACTTCCAGCTGTTTCGTCCTAGTATCGCTCTTATATATTGCTAGAAAAGAAGGAGTGTTTTCAACTGTAATTTGAAATTCGAATTCTGTTACAACAGTAAAGCGTCATAACAATCGACCCATCGGCTACTGTGACGTATAAGAGAAAAATCTAGAAGGGCCTGCAATTACTATTATATTCGATTTATGAACTTTAATTTAAGATTATAATGCTAAATGTATTTTTGCTCAGAATAATTATTTTTGTTTGGATATAAAATGTATTATATATATATATATATATATATATATATATATATATATATATATATATATATATATATATATATATATATCGTTCACCCATAACAAGACATATCGCCACTTGGACCTAAGAAGCTACTATTTCAGACCATGCCTAGAAAAGATTTACAAGATGTTGGTTTACGTTGCATCAAAACTTCTTCATACCATTACAGTCAGGGAAGCAGGTAGCAGGAAGGGAATTCCAAAGTCTAGCTGTTCAAGGGAAGAAACTATTAGAATAGAACGCTTAATGATGCTCCTGTTGACAGTTTGGAGTCCCTAGCGTATGATCGCAAGCAGTGGAGGGCACTGATATACAGGGGCGCAGAGCATGTAGGAAACACCAAGCTTTGCCGCCCAACCATGGAGATCTCTTGATCTGTGAGGTGTGTGATCAGGCTCTGTTGTCCAAGGCAGGTTTTGTCAATCACATGAAAGCGCACAATGATGCAAGTTCCGTTGCTGTTGGTTTCATCCGAACCAATGACTGATAAAATTATAAAACATTTCAAAGGGGGGCAATAACAAGAACAAAATCTTGGTTTATTATATTGTGATTATTTGAAAGATTTCATTTACTTCATTACATCTCATAGATCCAAACAACATCGTCTTGGAATCGCAATTTATCAAGAGTAGAAAGTGGGTGTGCCTAAATACCACATGAATATAGAATCAGTAGTAGCAGTGGTCATGCCTTGTTGTACATTTGCTGTGCCTTAACTTGTTGTACATTTGCTGTGCCCTAACGTTCATTTGATGTGCCTTTATTTGTTGTACATTTGATGTGCCTATATTTGTTGTACATTTGATGTGCCTTTATTTGTTGTACATTTGATGTGCCTATATTTGTTGTACATTTGATGTGCCTTTATTTGTTGTACATTTGATGTGCCTATATTTGTTGTACATTTGATGTGCCTTTATTTGTTGTACATTTGATGTGCCTATATTTGTTGTACATTTGATGTGCCTTTATTTGTTGTACATTTGATGTGCCTTTATTTGTTGTGTACATTTGATGTGCCTTTATTTGTTGTACATTTGCTATGGCTTTATTTGCTGTACATAATTAGTAAAATCCTAATCATGGTGTTTTTGGTATTTGATATGTTTGAAGATTTTAATATATTTCATATAAGCAGTGTCGTGTATGCTTAAGGGTGTGCAAGTCGCTGGTAGGACTGAAAAATCATCTTTGGGAACATGGACATTCAGTGACTGATGGAGTGGCACTCGTCTGAAAAGACGTAGCAGTCATCATATGACTTCTTCAGCCAAATATGAAATTATAAAAATCAGTAGAGAAATATCGTTATTTTCAACCAACCACAGAAATATTCAACCCGTGGAACTTGATTAATTATAAACTTTTCTATATTTCTCTCAGAATGCTCGATTTGAACAGTTTATTTGCATGCTAAACAATAGAGATTTTATCATACGGTACACGCATTCAGGGGCAAGCCCTTGATTAATTCGAAGACAAGCAGCAAAACCCCCTAAAAACCACCAGCGATGAATATTATATGAGTATTTGGCAGCGTGGCATTGTATATGTGTTTTGATTTTAGAGATATTCTCGTAATAGAAAAATGTAGTTGTTTAAAAAAAAAGCATGACGCCATAAATCCATTCAGATAAGCTTTTCTACGTAAACTTAATCCAGATAGTATGATCATAGTGTAGTAGTTTTCTCGCATTAAGACGGAAAGTTATCCCTGAAGAATTCAAAGAGGCTCAATATATTTTACGAGGGGCGTGCAATAAGTAATGCCCCTGACCCACTTCCCATAGCAGTAGAGCAACGAAACTTGGCACAGTTATTAGTCTTTCTCTACATATGAACCACCCAGAGTTATGCATTTCTCCCATCGTTTGATGCAGCTCTGGAGACAATTTTTGTAGAACACCCCAGGTTGGTTCTCCAACCACGACGTGACTTCAGAAATCAAGGCTGCATCATCTGGGAAACGCTTTCCTTTCAAAAACAACTTCATGGCTGGGAAGAGGTGAAAGTCAGAGGGTGCAAGGTCAGGAGAGTAGGAAGGATGGGGCAGGATTTCATTACCACACTCCGTGTTTCTAATCTGGCAACATGCGAGTTGTGGACCGGAGCGTTGTCCTGAAGGAGGAGGGTACCTTTGCTGATCTTGCCTCGCCTCTTGATTTTGATAGCTTCCCTTAATTTCCTCAAAAGTGAAGCATAATAGGCTCCTGTAATTGTGGTACCCTTTGCCAGGAAATCTGTCATCACTACTCCGTCCTGGTCCCAGAAGACTGTGAGCATGACCTTGCCAGCGGAGGGCTGCACCCTTGCCTTCTTTGGAGGCAGTGAATCCAAGAGCTTCCACTGCATTAACTGGGCTTTGGTCTCTGGATCATAGTGATGGGCCCAGGTTTCATCCTGTGTAATCAGTCTTTTGAAAAACTTTGACTCATCTTCTTGGCACATCTCAAAATTTATCCTCGAGCACTCGACGCGTTCTCGCTTCTGGAATGGTGTGAGCAACCTGGGAATCCATCTGGCAGACACCTTATGCATATGCAAATGGTCATGAATGATAGTTTCCACAGACCCTGTACTAATCTTGACATTTTCGGCTATTTGGCGAATAGTAATGCGCCGATCTTCCAAAATGGCAGCCTCAACTTGACGGACAGATGCCTCATCAATAGCAGAAGGGGAGCGACCAAGTCTGGGAGCTGTTTCCCCAGACTTCCTGCAATGTTTGAATTCACGATGCCAGCGCTTTACAAGGTCATATGATGGGGCATGATCACCATAAGTTTCTTTCATTTCATCAAAAGTCTCCTGTGGTGTGCGTCCTTTCAAATGCAAAAATCGAATCACTACTCGACATTCAACTGGCTCCATTTCACAAATGACTCAGTTCAAACACCAGTAAAACAGAAACCACAATTAGTTCAGAGCTGTAGTTTTCCCCATAACCCGTAGAGATATAAATCATTGCACATACAAAATCTCAGCTAGATCAGACAACTAGAAGTGGGTCAGGGGCATTACTTATTGACGCCCTCGTATAACGCTGTTCTGATATCTTGTTGGTTTCTTCTTACCTCACATGGCTATAAATAGAATTGCCTAAATTTTTATGGTCATACCTTTCCATTATGGCAAAATATTGCAACACTGAGTATGTGCGTTGGTTTACCTTGTCCTTGTTATTGCTTGACTGTCTCCAGTCTCAAATAATCTATACACAAGTTTAGGAATGTTGAGGCATTGAATATTTTTTTGCAACTCGCCTTCCATGACCAAAGACACTGAGATCGTTGTAGAGAATGCGTTCTTGCAGTCCTGGAAAACTTAACGCTGCACTAGACTTCACTGCTCGATACTTGGCACCGTCAAGACATAGCAGATTAAGGACCACCGATACTACTCAGCAGATCGAGGTGGGTATGAAAGCATCACTCACAGCCGCGTACGTACATAACCCCAAATTTAAAGCTATAACCTGGGATAGAATCGTAGCAGCTGCGGCCACTGGCAAGAATGCCAAACGTTATATATATATATATATATATATATATATATATATATATATATATATATATATATATATATAGTAATTTATAAAATATATATGGCGATTAAGCTACAGTGAATATTCGGCGTTTCATCCACTCTAGGATTCGTCAGACTTATGCGCGAATTCTGTGGTTGTTTATCGTTTTCATATGGTCCTCTTCTGTTGAGGATTTTAGTTAGCCAATCATCTTTCTAGTATATATATATATATATATATATATATATATAGCTTTCTAGTTTATATATATATATATATATATATATATATATAAAGGAAAATGTCTGCCTTAAACCACTAACCTAGTTCTAAAACAGACCCTTTGTTCGATAAAATACATGCCCATTGCCTGATAGGAAGGGGCGCGGTGGATACTAGAAAGCTGATTGGCTAACTAAAATCCTCAACAGAAGAGGACCATATAAAAACGATAAGCAATCACAGAATTCGCACATAAGCCTGACGAATCCTAGAGTGGATGAAACGCCGAATATTCGGTGTAGCTTAATCGCCATATATATTTTATAAATTACTAACTAGTTCTACCTACGTATTGAGCACTTTTGAAGTAAATACTTAAAGTTTACGCATAAATCTATACTTTCGTATATTAATTTTATGTGAGTAAATGAAGTAGTTATATATATATATATATATATATATATATATATATATATATATATATATATATATATATATATATACGAGACGGGTTCCCAAAGTCACGACAAGAACTGCCACCAAAAGTTCCGCAATTCTGGGCGATAACAGACCAACTATATTCTTTGGAAGGGGTGCTCATAAAAGAGGATAAAATTCTAATCCAAAAGCAGCTTAGAGCTGTTGTATTAGAGGCACTGCACTCCGCTCATCAAGGAGTGAATGGGATGTGAGCTAACGCTTGGCAAAGATTATTTTGGCCTGGTCTAGACGCTAGTATCCGACAAACAAGGGCACAATGTCGAAAATGCAATTCGATCGCCCTATCCCAACCAACAGAATCATTAATACCACCCTCAAAACCAGAATTTCCATTTCAAAAGACTGTCATGGACCTACTAGATATGCATGGGAAGATCTGCATGGGATATGTAGACCGATACATCGGCTGTATTGACGTTGTCCTGCTACCATCAGGGAAAGCTGCATCAGTATGTGATGCATTGAGGAGTTGGTTCTGCACGTATGGTGCACCGGAGGAGATATAATCTGATGGAGGGCAGCCATTCGACTCATTGGAGTAAAAATCGTTCCTAGGAGACTGGGGTGTAAAGAGACGTATATCATCGACACGTTGTCCGCAAAGTAATGACCGAGCCAAACTGGCCATAAAAACAGCGAAAAGAATGCTAATAGACACCAGGCATCCGATTATCACTAGCCGAAATGTTATATGGTCGGACAATAAGGTATCACCTCCTTATACTTTGAAAGAAGCACCGGATTCACGATCGGTGGACAAAAACTAAAGAATTAAGAGAAAGGATGATGGCAAAAAGGTATGTGCTAAACGAAAAAGAGTACAGCATGCAATAGGTCCAGGTTGGCGAATCCGTTCAGGTGCAGAATCAGAAGGGACCATATCCGTGACGATGGACACAAACGAGGAGAGTTGTGGAATAGATAATACTGGATGCGGTTGGATGGAAGCGCAATTGTCGTTTTCTCCGGAAGATCCAACCTATCATGGATAAGCCAGATTATTTGCTCATACAACCGCCTCTTAAAACACCTCCTCAAAGACCAAGAAGAGTGTGATACGGAAGGATGGGAAAAAAAAAGATGGACGATTATGTAGTGATGGTAAACGACACATTTGACCCACTTCCGATCCAACAATGCATCATGACAGTAACACGACTACCAAGACCATTGTCTCCACAAATGCGAGGACCAACTCACAAATATAAAGAACTGTCTCAACAAGTGACAACAAAATATCGGTGTTGCGGTCATAAGGTGAAGGGAGCATGTAGAGAATAGGAACGACCGAGGAGACGGGCTGGGAAAAAGTGGAACATCGGTCGTTATGCTGTGTTATAAATTCAGCGCTAGTCTCGGATTCGGTAGACTTTTAAGCCCACTTTAAATTTCAAACCTAACCAACGAAAATGCTATTTAAAACCTAAATATGACAGACCAATGAAAATACTATTTCAAAACTCAACATGACGTACCAACTAAAATGTTATTTTAAACCTAAATATGACAGACACAATAAAATGATATTTCAAACCTAAACATAACAGACCAACGAAAATTTTATTTCAAACCTAAACATGAAATACCATTATAGACCAACAAAAATGCAATTTCAAATCTAAACAGACCAATAAAATAAACTACAGACTAAAATAAGACCAGGAAAATATTTCAAACCTTAACATGACTGTTATTTCATTCCTACACATTACTTACCAAATGAAATTATATTTTAAACCTAAACTTGACTGACCAACGAAAATGCAATTTCAAATCTAAACATGACAGACCAAGGAAAATATTTCAAACCTTAACATGACTGACCAACTAAAATTATATTTTAAATCTAAATATGACAGACTAAATGAAATATTTCAAACTTAATCATGACTGACAAACTAAAATACTATATCAAACCTAAACACGACAGACCAAAAAAATGCTTTTTCAAATATAAACATAAAATACCAACTAAAATGCTATTTCAAACCTAAGCATGACAAACCAACAATAATACTATTTCAAAACTCAGTATGACAGACCAACTAAAATGATATTTTGAACCTAAATATGACAGAACAAATAAAATATTTCAAATCTAAACACTAGACCAACTAAAATGTTATTTTAAACCTTAACATGACTGATCATGACAGACCAACAAAAATGTTATTTTCGACCTAAACATTACTGACCAAAATAAATGATATTCCAAACCAACGAAAATGCTTTTTTTATATCCTAAACATGAAAACGAAACTGCTATTTCAAACCTAAACATAATAGAGCAACTAAAATACCATTTAAAACCTAAACATGCCAGGCCAACTAAAATACTTTTTCAAACCTAAATATGACTGACCAACTAAAATGCGATTTAAAACCTTTAACATGACTGACCATGACAGACCAACTAAAATGCTATTTTAAACCTTTAACATGACTGACCATGACAGACGAACGAAAATACTATTTCAAACTTAAACATTACTGACTAACTAAAATGATATTTCAAATCTAAACATGACAGACTAAATAATATATGTTAAACTTAAACATGACTAACTAAAATGCTATTTAAAACCTAAACATGACAGACCCACGAAAATTCTATTTCAAACCTTAGTATGACAGACTAACTAAAATGCTATTTTAAACCTAAATATGACAGGACAATAGAAATACTATCAATCAGATCAGCGAGAATGATATTTCAAACCTAAGTTTGACAGACTAATGATAGTTTTATTTAAAACCTAAACATGACAGACCAAAGTCAATGCTATTTCAAATCTGAACGTGATATATCAACCACAAGACAGAATCATCTGCTTGTATGCATGATCAGTAGATATGCGTATTTATCGATGACAATACAATTTCATTGTGTAACGTGACAGACCAAGTAATTGACGCATTTATATAAAAAAGAAGAAACAGATGTTTATCATTCGTCAGTAAAATGGCGTCGTTTCATCAGTCACATTACGATTTTTTTTCTAATCCGCTCAGCTGAAATAAGATTTGAACGAACAGTAGAATAAATAAATAAGATATGGCCAAGAATGAAAGAAAAGAAAGAAAGAAAGAAGCATTAAAGGGGCGCAGGTGATTCGGAGTCAAAATCTCGCCATGGAGTTGTTTATTGACATAAAAATACGAGCAACAGAACGGATTTCCGTTAAATCATTTAAATACATTTGAGTTTTAATGGATTTGCGGATTCACTTGTAATTCTTTTGTCTTTACTTTATTTTATTATTATTTGTTCATTTATTTTATATTATGTTATTTTATTTATTTATTATATGTATTATTTATTAGACAAATTTCCCGGGTAATATCGTCCATCTTTCCGATCAAAAATGTTTGAGACAATCAGCGCAGACACGAGGTTGCATAACAGACCTAAATGATATATGCATTTAAACTTAGTCAATTATCTACTGAAATAGAAAAAGAGAAAGCAAAACATGAACAATGAATATATATATATATATATATATATATATATATATATATATATATATATATATATATATATATATATATATATGAGCAAACAGTTAATGAAATATGTTAAAAAACACTTTGAAATGAGTTAAAAACATATTTAATCTGAAAAGGAAACACTAGATAAATGGATAGTCCTTAATCCGAGGAATTTCGAAGAAATACTCTCCTTCTCATCAAAGGGTAGGAATTAGCAAAATGCGGGATCGGATTTTGCATGCAGAAGTATTTGATGAAACAACAAATAAGTCAAAGATCTTACTTGAAAACAAAATAAGTTAAGCAGAGGGAATATGGTAAAGAAAAAGGTGATTACACAGTAATGGATAGTCTGGTGGAAGATAAAAAATCCAGTGACGGTAAAATCCAAATGTAAAACTTCAAGAAAGTTAAAAGAATTTCCATTTGTACAAGTAAAATCCAAAGAAATCCCGTAATTGGAAGAAGATGGTCCATAATAATTCAAACGCAGAAATCCATGAAATAATTAACAAAAAAGTGTGTACAAGGAAAAAATAATATTAATAAAAGAAAAATATGTTGTGCTTTTCACTCTACTTCCGAGACATAACTATAAATAAAAAAAAAATCTGGGAAGAGAAAAGAGAAAAAAAATGATAAAGTTAAATATAAAATATAAAATAAAGGGAAACAAAAGTCAAACTGATCCAGACAGGAAATGTTAAAGGCGCGAAAATATATATAGGGTAAAATAATATAGGTCAACTGAAATGTACAGGTCACTTATAAAAAAAGGTGTAAGCAATAATTGTTAAACGACATTAAAAGGAAAATAACAATAAATAAATAAATATATAATAAATAAATAGAAAATAAATAAATAAAAAAAAAATGAAATATAATAAAAAATAAAATATAAAATATAATATATAATATAAAATAAAGTAAAATAAGAATAAAATTTAAAAATGAAAATAAAAATTATTTAAGGGGAGAAGATGGCCGGTATCTGCAATTTCAGGAAAAAAAAATTAAAAAAATAAATAAATAAATAAGTAAATTCATATAGTAAAATTTAAGTAAATATACATACAAGATATGAAAGTGTGGGTATATTGATATATTAAATAGATAGGAAAGTTTAAAGAATAAAACAGAAAATGCAGATAAAAATAAATAAATAAATAAATAAAACAGAAAATGCAGATAAAAAACCGGCCATGCAAAGAAGAGATAAAGAATTAAAATAAAGGATTATAAAATTATAAAGTATTAAGAAGTATGTCGAAAAACGATAAAGTTAAAGAAAAAATAATTTATATCTATATAAAGGGTAAAAGTAATAACTATGTAATTTCAAAATTGCCATAATTAAATTTGGACTTATGTTTACAGAAAGAGATCAGTTCATTTTTAGAATTTATTATATTGTTACTTAGAGGGGAAGTAATTATAGTTATAGCTTCGGTTGTGCAGAGGCGACATGACTTAGAGCCTGGAGTATAAGACTTAACTTTTTTTATAATAGTCCATTTGATTGAGAAGGGAGTATTGTTAGAGTTAAGTTTTTTAATTAAAGTGGTTAGAGAAGTTCCTTAGTTATTATTAGAATTATGGTTGTTAAAAGAAGAAATGTGATTTGATATTCTTTTCTTAATTAATGTTGAAGTAGCGCCGATATATGTATGTACTTTATTAAAGGCTCGGATTCTGGTATTAATATTAATTTGCTGATTTGTATTAGTTAAATAGTTTGAACTTTGTTCATAGTGTTCAACAAATGATGGGACAATGTCTGTATGGGGACTATTTTGGAGGGGATAATGAGTGCTGTTAGTGTTAGGATGGTTGTTGTTTCATCAAATACTTCTGCATGCAAAATCCGATCCTGCATTTTGCTAATTCCTACCCTCTGATGAGAAGGAGAGTATTTCTTCGAAACTCCGCGGATTAAGAACTATCCATTTATCTAGTGTTTCCTTTTCAGATTAAATGTTTTTAACTCATTTCAAAGTGTTTTTTAACATATTTCATTAACTGTTTGCTCATATTATAAGCTCTATTTCCTATTTGGTATTATCGAGCTTTTATATCTGGCTGAGATAATTTTATGAATATTAATTATTTAATATTTATAATTTACTTTAATTTTCCATCTTGGATCATTTTGGTAAATTCAATTGTAATCTTCATTTTATATATATATATATATATATATATATATATATATATATATATATATATATATATATATATATAAGAATAAGTAGTTGATAAAACATATGTTTTTTACACTTTCAAAAAGAGTTAAAAACATATTTAATTTTAAAAAGGAAGCACAAAATAAGTGGATAGTCCATAATCCGCGGAGTTTCGAAGAAATACTTTCCTTCTCGTCAGAGGGTAGGAATTACCAAATGCAGGATCGGATTTTGCTTGTAAAAGTATTTGATGGCGCTACAATGTGAGTCATAGATCTTACTTGGTAGCAAATAGTGAAGAAGAGGGAATATGGTGAGGAAAAAGGTGATTTCACGTGAATGGATAGTCTGGTGGAGGGTAAAATATTCAATAACGGTAAAATCCAAAAATCAAAATCCAAAAAAGTTGGTTAAGTTCCATTTCCACAAGTAAAATCCAAGGGAATCGCGTAATTGGAAGATGTTCCAAAGTAATCCAAAAGACAGAAATCCGTGGAATAATTCAGAGTTAAATTTGGGAGAATCATATTATTATAAGCTCTATTTCCTATTTGGTTTTATCGAGCTTTCACATCTGGTTGAGATTACTTTATAAATATTAACTCTTCAATATTTATAATATACTTTAGTTTTGCCATCTTGGATTATTTTGGTAAACTTAACTGTAATACTTATTATATATATATATATATATATATATATATATATATATATATATATATATATATATATATGGAGACGAGAACAAGTGGCGATTTACAAATCAATAAGTACATACATATATATATATATATATTATATATATATATATATATTTATTCAGTTGTATGGTAAAATGTCTTACTTGGAACTTGTAAGCCTATGCGACGTATTCCATTATTAATTTATATATTGTATATATATATATTGTATTTAGGCAGCATGTTTTCATTAAAAAAATATTGTTAAACAGCACGGAGTGTTCTTCCCTAATGAGTTTTTTTCTTTTTTTTTTTAAATTATAAATTCACGAATTGTCGTTCTTATTTCTCGGTTGAATCTGTGCAAGAAAGTTGCGTGGTCGTCTTTGTCCATCGGTTTTTTTTCTTTTAGTTGTTTTTTTTTTGCAAGTACTTTTAACTGAGTTTCATCCGTCGTCTTCAGACAGTTTCTGATTACTGTTTCGTTTAAAATCTGGATACTTTAATATGCTTCAGTTAAAATTACATTTCTTGAACTAGTGAAACGTCTCATGTGTAAAAAAATATACGTTTTTTAACGTGTTAAGAACGTGGCTAAAATAAATGTATAATGGTTTAAAGGTGTGATTCACAAAACGGTATGCATGTATGTATGTGTGTATGTATGCATGTATGCATGCATGTATGTATGTATGTATGTATGCATGCATGTATGTATGCATGTATGTATGTGTGTGTATGTATGTATATATGTATGTATATGTATGCATATGTGTGTATGTATATGTATGTGTGTATGTGTATGTATTGTGTATGTATATATGTATGTTTATAGATATGTATGTGTATATGTGTGTTTATGTGTATATGTGTTTTATGTATGTATGTATGTATGTATGTATACACTAGCTGTAAAACTCGGCGTTGCTTGGCTGAAACATAATACCGGGCGGAGAGTTTAGTCACAAACAATTTAAGATACACCGAATGTCCTAAATTGTTACGAAAATTGACCACATGTTGGATTTAGGGAAGTATAAAGTCGTTTCCTTCAACATTTAAGTTTTTAACAAAATACTTTTTTCCGTATAATATTTTTCATCAGTTTTTTTTTTTGTAGTCACTATTTTATGTGACTCACATACGATGATGCACCAGGTAATCATAGTTTTATTTGCTTTTTGTGTGTGTGTGTGTGTGTGTGTGTGTGTGTGTGTGTGTGTGTGTGTGTGTGTGTGTGTGTGAATGGGGTATTCATAAAGAATCTATATATTAATACGATAATGTGTGTGTTCTTTTGTGTGTCCCGCTTACATCCGGGTCGTTTAATAGTTATGCTTTTCTATTTCTTATCATAAATAATTTTATCAAGAATTCTCATAAGTTTTGGTTTTGGTTTCGACTGTGGCTAAATGAACTCATATATATATATATATATATATATATATATATATATATATATATATATATATATATATTCATAAGTTTTTATTTTGGTTTCGATTCAAACTAATGCACTCAAGTCATATGGATATGTTTTTGTGTTTTTGAAATCACAACTTTATAACATGTAAAAATCGACAGAACATTAACTCTATAATATATACAAAATCTGCAAGAATTAAAATATCATATTTAAGCGTATTTTACGACCAGGCTTTACCGGGCGTTGGTGCTAGCTTAGATAAATACTTTTGAAGTTTTAACAAAAAAGATACAATAATATCAGATCATCTCCATTTACACTGAACATCTACAGAATTCCAACATCAATATATTACATATGAGTCCCCTGTGGAATTTCTACAGGTCCCGCTAGTCTATATATTAAAATGATAACGTGTGTGTTATTTTATGTGTCACCCTTAATTCTTTTTTCTTACGAGTGAACGTCTTCCATTTCTTGTAATAAATAATTTTACCAAGAATTCTTTATAAGTTTTGGTTTCGGTTTCGATATAGCTGTAGGAACTCAAGTTATATTAGAAGTCTTGTAAGGCCAAAGCAGCGGAACTAAAGCTGGTCTACACGATGCTATATATACAAATGTAGGGCATATTTTATATTATTTATTATTGGTTTGAAAATATGTTCTTGTTTTACCAGTTGTTATAAATTTCAACCATAGAATAGTATTATACCCTTCAAAAAGCCTGCAGTGACCATTGATCATAATTTAATAAATGAAGACTCGTTGGAAAGGTAATGACCTGAATTGTATAGTGTGTTATGTGAAATTTGCCTTCAAGATCGCACATTAAGGGGATCATCCATCATCCAGAGCCTATTTTTGACACTTTTGTACAGTCATAAAATGTAATTTGTTTTCTTAGTTTTGCATATGAATTACAAAATATCTGATATTTTCTCAAAACCTCTGGCCTTGATGGAGGGGAAACCAAAACTTGCTGCTATGGTTTCAAATTATCTGAAGTAACGGCAAGAGGAGACTTGATTCCAAATATTTCTTATATGTTATATCTCTCCTCCTTTGTTTTCAGAGATAAAGTAAATTCCACAGTGTATTATTTGATACTGGAGAGATTCATAACCGTACTCTATTTCCAAAAGAGAGGAGATATAACATATGGGAAATAATTGGAAAGTCTCTTCTGGCTGTTAGTTTAGATCATTTGAAACCATAGCAGCAAGTTTTCATCCCCCGTTATTGAGGCCAGAGGTTTTGGGGAAATATATATACATATTTTTTTTTATATATACATATATTTTTTCTTCATAAGTTTTGGTGTCGGTTTCGATTCACTCAGATGCACCAAAGTCATATGAATATATTTTTTTATTTTTGAAATCACAGCTTCATAATAATTCATATAAGAATCGATAGAAAATTGACTCTATAATAATATGTACGAAATCTGCATAAATTAAAATATCATGTTTAAGCGTATTTTACGACCGGCGTCCCTACTAGCTTAGATAAATACTTTCGCAGTTTTAACAAAAGAGCTACAATAATATCAGGTCATCTCCATTCACGCTGAACAATTACAGAATTCCAACATTAATATATTCCATATGAAAGAGTCCGCTATGGAATTTCCACAGGCCCCACTATTATTTTTTAATAGTTTTCTTACTTAATATTTCTTATATTACCTCGGGCAAGCCGATAAACCGGTCATGCTAGTTTGTCATAAATTAGTTTTTTTCTTACCTTGTGGATGTAAAACAAATCCAAGTAATGTCTTTTAATAGTATTTTTTTTTTATTATTTATTTTTTTTACATAGGCATCACCACATTATCAAGGCCAAGAGGCCACTCAAGGATAAGGGTTAAAGAGTGTACAGTAGAAATTGGACAATATAGTAATCATTAGTAATGAAAATTTAGTAAATTTGATAACTTATATGGAACGGCTCATCAAGAACTTATTTACGTTAGACTTGAACACAACCATATTGTAGTCAGCCGGAAAGCAGGAAAACGGAAGACAATTCCACAGGCGTGCAGTTCTAAGAAAGAAGCTTTGTTCATGGAATCTACGTTTCGGTTTAGACACAGATAAAGAGTGGGGGGAATTATTGATAGTGTTTACAGCTAGACGAGTGTTTTTGTGAAAGTTAGGCGAGGGGGGACCATAGACTGAAGCTCAGTCGAACACTTTCCATGAAAATAACGATACATCAGAGACAAACTCGCAACATCTCTTCTGTGAGATAGAGGTTGCAGGGAAGAGAAAAGGACATCTCCTACGAGGCTACGGAGTCTATTTTGAACTCTATCAAGGCAGGACAAGTCCTTTCTAGCAGCTCCTGCCAAGATGTGGCAACAGTATTCCATCCTTGGACGTACCTGGCTCTTATATTAATAGAGAATTGCATCAGCAGTGAGATATCTACCGGATCGATAGAAAGATCCCACCATTTTTCCAGCGGCCTTGGCAACAGATTTGATGTACGTGTTCCATTTAAGATCAGGATTAATGGTTAAGCCCAGAAGCTTGTCAAAAGTTGAGGCCTCCTGAAGACGAGAGCCATTCATTTCAATTGATGCCAGATGTGGATCAGAATGTTGATGATGTAAAGAGAGAAGCTTGGTTTTAGATGCATTAAAAGTAACCAGCCACTCCTTTCCCCATTGTACTACGTGCTCAAGATCAGAGGAGAGAGAATTGGAGAGAACTTGGTCGTTTACTGTCTTAGATGTGCTACCATAAATGGTAGTGTCGTCAGCATAAATGTCTACAAATGATGTAAGGATGTGATTTGGAAGATCATTAATGTAGATCAGGAAAAGAGTTGGGCCCAGGATGGACCCCTGAGGGACACCGGCATTAATACTGCGAGCTTCTGATTTTTGCCCCTCAACTACTACTCTTATGAACCTATCAGAAAGAAATGATTTAATAATTGAGAAGACATTTCCAGCTATACCATAGCTAGAGATCTTATGAAGTAAACCTTTATGCCATACCCTATCTATTTTGTTCGATTTTGATGTTTATACAAATTCATGAAAAATATCTATGAATTTATTATTTTCAATATGTATATATTTATCCGCTAGCCTAGTATTTTCTTATACAATCAAAATAATATAATACTTTTGTTGAACAAATGAGTTTTATTTTGTAGCGTAAAGAATATATTAAAAAAAAAAACAGTGAAAAGTTGATTTTGTTAGATTTAATAATCTGATTTATAAAACCCGCTATGTCTATCTGCCTGTCTGCCTTTCTCTATATTTTCAAACTCTATCCCTACGGAAACTAAAAGCCGCAGAGTGGCGCTAGTGTCCTCAAATTATTGGGGGGGTTTTATAGACCGTTCTTTCATGGGTCTTTAGCAGGTTAAAATAGTTTTGAAGGGATTAAAAATTGGTCAACATTGAAAAAATAGTTATTTTGCACATTCATCTTAGTTTATTTTAATCAGTTCATATGCATGTCATGTTGATACAGTGGTAACGTCGCCAGCTTTGAATGCTACAGTTTTCGATTCTAGCTGATGGTACCCAAATACTTTTTTTATACTTTTGAAATTACGAATTTATTATTAAATATACGAAATCAGGACAAATTAAAATATCATATTAAAGCGTATTTTATAACCGGGCAAAATCGGGCGTCAACCCCCCTCTATTTACATGCTAAGCAATTGACATATTCATATTTATCGTAAACACGAAACAAATCTTATGTATTCATATAGATGAGTAAGCATTTAACATTTTTGATGATTTCGATACAAATTCTTTTATCATTGAGATTCGACTTTAAAGCAAAATGGTGGAAAGAAAAAGGAAAGAAAACAGAAAGAACATAAAAGAAAAGGAGATAGAAAGTAGCAGGCCAAAATCTAACGAAAGAAAGAACAGAGAGAAAGAGAGGAGGAAAGAAAGAAAAGAGAGAAGAAAAAAGCTAGAAAGAGAGAAAGAAAGAAAAAATATTGAGAAAGAGAGGAAGAAAGAAAGAGAAGCTAGAATGAGAGAAAGAAAGAAAAGCGAAAAGAGAGGAAGAAAGAAAGGAAAGAGATAAAAAGAGGAGGAAAGAAAGAAAAAGAAAAGAAAGGGGGAAAATAAGAAGCGAAATAAAGAAGAAAATCAAGCAAAAAAAAACGATTTAAAGAAAGGCGGAGAGTATAGAATCGACTCGAAACAATTGAAAGCCAATCAGCAACGGATGTGCATTTCCGGTAGGAACAATGAAGGGGGCGCATAAAGACGGAAGAACTACGACAAAAGAGGAAAATAGAACGAATAAACAAACTTGACGGAAGAAAGAAAAGTCGAAACGCGGGTCCATTGTTTTGAAACATTGTTACAGCCACAACAGGAAAGAGAACACCCCTATCCACCAGAATGGTACCCTCCATCACCGGAACAACACTTCTACCTACGAAACGACACCCCAACACTCAAGTGACAACCTCACCACCCAAATGATCCCGCCTATCCTCGAATAATAACAAAAGAAAAGGGTGAAGCTAAAGACAGAACGAATGACACGAGGGGAAACAGGTTGTGGGGGTTAAAGGGGTGATTGGTGGAGACGTACAGACAAGTTTAGGATTATCAGGATATCCTGGCTTAACTCTTAAGCTTGGCCAGGAGTTGATGTAATTCTGAAAAAAAAAACAGTATAAAAAGACATCTAATGTGCTGTTGTTTATAGAAGTTATCTATTTGTTTTTATCAAGAAAAACATTTTTAATAACAGAAACCGTCTGGAATATTGCAATTATAACACCTCTAATTTATGGCTTCTCATGAGTCTCTCTCTCTCTCTCTCTCTCTCTCTATATATATATATATATATATATATATATATATATATATATATATATATATATATATATATATATATGATGAAAATAATGGACATAGTACTCCGACGAAATAGAGAAATAAAAAGGAACACAACGAGTTATGTGTTCATCAATGTTTCGAAACTATTTTTTTATGTTTCGAAATAAAAGCTCGAAACGTTGATGAAAACATAACTCGGTTTGTTCGTTTTTATTTCTCTCTCTCTCTCTCTCTCTCTCTATATATATATATATATATATATATATATATATATATATATATATATATATATATATATATATATATATATATAGAGAGAGAGAGAGAGAGAGAGAGAGAGATACAGGATAAAGATATAGATAGATAGACAGACACATAGATAGATAGATAGATAGATAGATAGATAGATGTGTGTGTGTGTGTGTGTGTGTGTGTGTGTGTGTGTGTGTGTGTGTGTTTTAATGTGAAAACTTCATTGTTAGCTGCGGGAACCATTTTAATTTATCAGTATTATTTACCCACAAGGAGCAGCCATCATCAAAAATTGCTCTTTCGGAACAGCCTAGAGTGTTCCCTGGAGTCCGAGTTTCCCCAGATTTCTGGTACTCTTCACCTCTTTCGATAATCTTTGCAAAAGAATTTGCGTTATCCCAACAGCCGCTTACCACTGATTTCTCGTTGGTGGCGACCATTGGTCTTCACTGGAATTTGGGTGGCAATAAGCCTCACCAAGATCCCAGTTCTCTTTGCACTCCTCCAGTGGAGGTCTGGCTGATGATTATTCTTCTCGATCTTTCCATCCTCCTTGACCCCCATTATTTGGTGTGGTGCGTGTTTATGGTGACATTCTACAGAGAGAGAAAAAAACGGGGAGGTGTGGTATTTGTCAATCATACAGTTTCAGTTTTCATGATTCCATGTGATGCTCCTTTGTATTTTGTATCTGTAGCTGTTTTTGTGTCCAGTTTGTGTGTAGTTTATGTGTGGTATTAGTCTCCGTATTCAAGGGTTTTCCTTAATATTTCTGCAGTTTTCATTATTGTAATTCTTTGTATCCTCTCTGCCATCCCTCTAATTTCAATCTCTCCCGTGTTTTTTTTTTTTTCAAATTTTTTTTGGTAATATTCCTAGCACTCCTACTATTAGTGGTGTTATCTTTACTTTCTTCATTCTGCAGATCCATTTCAGCTCTCTGGCCAGTTCCGTGTATTTGATCCGCTAATCAGTCTCCTTGAATTTCACTCTGTGGTCTGCTGGAATGGCAAAATCTACAATCTGGCAGGACTTTTCCTTCTTGTTAACTATTATGGCATCCGGTCTTCTTGCTTGGATGGGTTTATCTGTGTTTTTTTTTTGTTTGATATTATTATTATTATTATTATTATTATTATTATTATTATTATTATTATTATTAATGAACTAAGGTTCATTCTCTTCGTTATTCTATGGAATACCCTTGAGCAAGGTCGACAACACAAATCAGTCCTTAGATCAAGGTAATGTGAGACCGTGGAAGACAAGTGACTGGTGTAATATTGGACTCATCAGGAATAATTCTGGTTATTGTTTCCTATCTCATTGTGCTGGGCAGAAGATTCCTTTACGTACAATGGCCGGAACAATTGCCTAATATGGGCATTGCTTTGACTGAAAGAAACTGTAATCTACTGTCTGTACAATCGCGAAGGAAGCTATAGCAATACATCAAACACTTTCGAGAAACAGCGTGAATGGGGTTCTGAATAATGAGCAACAATGAATTCATAATGGGATAGATACTTGGAGAGTCATAGTTGTCAATGCCTGTACCTGGCAGAGCTATACTTGAATGAATCAGCTGGACAATGAATAATCTCTCTCTTTTTCATTCTTTCTTTATCTCTCACTATGAATATTTATATTTACATTTGTGTTACAGAAGATCATAAGAACATTCGTACCGTCGGTTTCAATACATAAACAAAAAGGACCAATATCTAGCCCCCTACATCTGACTCTCTTCGGCGTCTGATTATATCTGTCTCTTCGGAAATAGTGTTTCGATAGTATTAATGTTTTTCTGGACTTATGTAACACATGTATAGATAAGTATTACTCTTTTATTTTTTGTTTTCAATGTTCTTAATAATTGAGCACTCTGCCGGGATTCTATCCCATTAACTATATATATATATATACTAGAATATGTACCCAGCGTTGCCCGGTATTTAAAATAACGTTAAATTCCTTGAAAAAATGGTGAATTTCAAAAATGCAACTTGAACATGAGGAGAACTCAGAATACAATTCTGTTTTAAACTTGGACAAAATGCCGCAGAAACGTTTAGAATGTTTCAGACTGCATTTGGACCATCTTGCGTGAATCGACCCTTAGTTTTTGAGTGATATAAGAGATTCAAGGTCGGGAGTCTGTGAAGGATGATGAGATGTGTGGAGGGACTAAAGAAGTCAGAACACCAGGGTTGATTGGCCAAATAAGGACTTTCATAGATAACGACCGTCGTGTGTCTAGAGAAATAATAAGAGTAAAGTTTGATGTCAGTGCGGGAACTGTACATACAACTTATCACCTAATGATCAGAACCAATTTAGGGGATTTCATTCTAATAATAACAATAAAAGAACAATAGAAAGCGTTCGGCTATATGGTTTCACTCCCATAAAGTAAGCATAGTCTCAGGGATATTCCAGACAGTTTTTCATAGTATTAACACTGAGAAAAGCATCCTTAAGGATAGTAGATTTAGCAAGCTCTTTAATATAGATATTTATAACTACTCTTTTTCTACTTTCTAAAAATCAAGCTGTTTCAATAATAGGTTATATAACATAATATAAAATGCAACGTGCAAATGTGACGGTTATAGCTGTGTTCCTGTGACGACGGCAAATTCACCTGAAACTAATTGCAGTTGTATAAATGGGCATAACTGTCCAAAAATTGACTATTTTAAAATAAAACTGAAACTACTCTTAAAGAAAAATATGGAAATCATTTCAGCTATTTAATGATCTTTCGCTATCCAAAGAAACACGTGTAAGACGTAATATGTTGACATTTAGGCGTCTGTCTTACAAAATTAAATTAGAAATAAAAAATAACAAAAGTTAATGAATGTGAATTAGTTTCATCTTTATGCATTTGGAATGATAATGGTAAATATATATGTGTGTGTGTGTGTGTGTGTGTGTGTGTGTGTGTGTGTGTGTGTGTCTGCTTATATAGAAAATTTGAGCCTATGAAACAAATTCAATTTGTTTTTTGTTAATAAAATAGCTGCTAATGGGGTTAAAAATAATAAAAGTTGGGATTTCGCAGACGCAAGTTGACTTAAAGTGCTCTTGAACGCATGCACAAATATACATTTATGCGTTAAAGTCTGTTCATTTTTTACTATGTCTTATCCACCTTGCGATTGCTGAAAAGGTAACGTCTAACGCTAGTGCACTATATGTTTTGGTTTCGATTTTAGCTGTTTGCACTATAATCATGTTTTTTGTAAACTTTTGAAATAACTACTATCTATTAGGTTCAATATAATCATAAAGAGACAATTGACTCTGTAATACTGAATAGGAAATCTGCGTTTTACAACCACGCTACACCGGGGAGGAGTGCCACCATATATTTTGGATACAATATAATAATCAGAAGGAAATTGGCTCTATGATAATAAATACGTAAGATGCATGAATTAAAATATCATATTTAGGCGTATTTCACAACCCCAAGCGGACTGCTATTTTCATAATAAAATTGAGTATATATTACTACTTATTTCTGGTTAATGAATTACCTCCTCCAGTAAGCAGGATGACCAGAACAGAAAGCGCGGATCGATGTTTACAATCTAATACTTTCCCAACTAAAAAATTCAGACATTCGTTCAGCCGACTTTTAAAATAACAATCATGCGCTCTCTTAGATTAGACGGGTGCCTAGAAGATTGTAACCGTATTTCATAAAAAAGATATGAATTAAAAGATTTATAGGGTTATGCCTTCATAGCTGCATTAGGAGCCACTTAGCTCTTATGAAACACTTTCAGCGTCTTCCCGGAAAATTTTCATATGAGAATACGATTCAGATCTCATTTTACTTTTTATAAGGAATATGCTAGCATTACGCACACACACACACGCACACACACGTGGGTGTACGTGTATATATATATATATATATATATATATATATATATATATATATATATATATATATATATATATATATTGTTACGGTTTTTTGTCCTAGTCTAGGGGTAAAAGGAAGGATGCAAACATATTAATAAAAAAAAAGATAATTTGAAAAAAGAAATTTTATTACAAAGAAAAGAAAAAAATCAAAATAGAAAGAAAACAAATTTCTAATAAGCTTTTTACAATCGTTAGTGCAAGGGGAATAACTCTGTTTTCTATTTATTTCCCTTTTGATTGAAGTAATTGTTTTTATTTATAGTAATGTTTGTTTTAAACTTTTAGATATAAATGCTTGTTGGTCAAATATAATACAGAAAAATCTATATTTACCAGTTATTTATGAAAGAGATTTTTTCTCTGTATTTTTTTAATCCAGTTCATCTGTTATTTAACGACTCGAATTTTTCTTGTGATTCCTTCGGTTGGAGCATAAGGCCTGGTCTCCTAATGAATCGTCCGCTATTTATAGTTGTCGCTAGAGACGGTTCTAGAGAAAACAGAAAAGAATACTTATCTTTTCTATCTTTTTGAAAATCTCCAGAGATGCTAAAGAACATTTTACATTCAAATTAATCATACTTTTGATATTAATTTATATATTTTATTGTTATATAATATTTTAAGTATTTTTATTTTGTTATAATTATTTTATTATATATTATATGTATATATTATATGTTACTATTTAGATAATTAATATTATATTTTTTGTAATAAAACAAAATTTCTTTATATCGTAAGAGGAAAATATGTCCTCTTATGGCAATATATATATACGTGCTGTGTGTGTCTGTGTATGCATATATATACATGCATATATATATTTATGTATATATATATATATATTTATATACATATGTATATTTATATATATATATATACATGCAACTACCTATTATTGAGCACTGTTAAAGTAAATACTGAAGATTTACGTATGAAATTATATTTTCGTATATTAATTTATGTTATTAAATGGAGTAGTCATATATATTTATATTTATATTTATATATATATATATATATAAATATATATATATATATAAAATAAATATATATATATATAAATATATATATATAAAATATATATAAATATATATATAGATATATATATAAATATATATATTTATATATATATATTTATATATTTATATTCATATATATGTATATTCATATATACATATATATATAATTTTAATCTACTTCCCATCGATTTTATATATTGTAACTTACCATCGCCCCTTCTCACTTTTACGTCCGCAACACATAGAAATAATTTGGTTACGAATAGAAAGCGCTCGTGACAGTAACAATTATTGAAACCTTTTTTGATTTTGATATAAAAAAAGATCATACGGAGAATCGAAAAAAAAAAGAAAAAAGAATCATAGAGCAATGTATCTTATTTAATAATGTTTGCGTTAACGCGCACACGCACACACACATATATATATATATATATATATAAATTTAATAAATTCCACAGGCAAACAACGTCGCAGCCCACAAGAGCCATGACAATCAACGAACCAGAAGTCCAAAACTTGGACTTCCGGTTCGTTGACTGTCACGGCTCTTGTGGGCTCTTGTGGGCTGCGACGTTGTTTGGCTGTGGAATTTATTATATATAATCTCTCACATTCTGAAAATCATATATATATATATACATATATATATATATATACATATATATATACATATATATATATATATATATATATATATATATATATATATATGACGTCAAAATGGAGTAATGTAAGCAAGCTCTAAAGTCTTATCTAATTTTCGGGGTTTTTTAATCATGTTCAAACGCATTTTATTTCCTCTTAATGGATTGATTGTTTCTATTTCTTCTGATGAGTTAAGGGCAAAATAAATTCACTAATTGATATAATAAAGTGACTGATTTTGTACTACGAAACAGATCCTGTCAGTAATTGTAAATGTCAACTGAAAAAAGGAATAAATTGTAAGATGGTAAACATCATGATGTTTGGAATACAGACTTTTGTCATTCATTTATTATATTGCTCTGTAATTACATTGAGTTTCTCAACTGTAGAATGGTATATATAAAAGAAAATATAAGTGAATAAAGAATATTTCCACAGAAAGTGTATATATATACATACATATTACACACACACGCACACACACACACATACATATATATATTTATATTTATTTATATATATATATATATATATATATATATATATATATATATATATATATATATATGTGCATACTCTTCATTAAAAATAACGGAAAAAAACTTTTGTTTCGCTAATGTTTACATTCATTACTTATCTATATAGGAGGTGCGTTCAATAAGATAAAGTCGAAAAAAAAGTTGTAAATCTAATTGGTCCCACTTTATCAACTAAGCTCCAGACCCTGTCCCATCGCCGCAATGTTGCATCACTGTGCCTGTTTTACAAATATTTTTATGTAATATATTCTGATGAACTCGTTTTACTTGTACCCCCTTGACGTACATATCCCCGACAAACCTGCTTAACAATAAGATCTCCCCCCCCCCTTCACTATTGATGTCCCTAAATGCCAGAAAGTTTTCTATTATAATAATTTCTTCCCTCGAACAGCGGGACTTTGTAATTCCCTTCCTGCTGCCTGCATCCTTGGCTGTACTGATATGCAGAAGTTTTAATCTAACATAGACAACTACCTTGTTGATCTTTCCTATACATGGCTCCAAATAGTATTCCCTAACGTCAAACTAGCGATATGCTTTGTAATGGGTTTCCAAACTGTTTTCGTATGGGCACTTTTATTGATATTACACACATGAAGCTCTAGTTCCTTTCGAAGTAATCTCCTCCGGCTGCAATGCACTTTCATCTCATCAATTGTCTCATAGCAACAGCCTCTAAGGTTTTCCTTGAGCTTAGGGAATAACCAAAAGTCACAGGGATCAAGGTCTGGAATCTAGGGAGAGTAAGGAGCTGCTTTGATGCCCATCTTGGCCAAATAGTCTCTGATAAGGAAAAAGTATCCTTGGGACAAACTTCGCGCAAATCTTCCGCATCTTCAGTTCTTCATGGATAATTGTGTATAGAGTTGCCGCACTGACAATAAACTGTGCACTTATTGTCTCTATAGATACACAACGGTCCTTATCCATGAAATTCTTTATTTGTCTTATCAACTCTAATATTCTGATTTCCTTACTGCTCCAACATCCCTCATCATCCCTTACAGACTCATTGCCTTCCTCGAATCTCTTATGTCACTCAAAAACTGATGCTTGATTCATGCAGGATGGTCTAAAAGCAGTCTGAAGCATTCCACACGTTTCTGTAGCATTTTTCAAAGTTTAAAACAGAATTTTATGGCATATCCTTCCTCTGAAGTGTCCTCACGTCCAGATTGCATTTTTAAAATTCACCAGCTATAACAATCAGGTTTTAGTAGGGTGTATTCTAATTCCTGCTGTAGCTGTTCATTTGAACCTAAAATCATAAAAATTGGTCAATCATCTCATACGATGTATAGCAATAACATACTGAATTTTTCAAGAATTCACGACAATTTTAAATGCCTGTACAAAAAAAAGTCTGGAATCTTATTAAAGGCACCTTGTTATTACTACAATATTTATTTTTAAAAAATCAAAGAATTACGCCAGCAATTTAATATTTCCTAGATCATCATCATCATCATCATCGTCATCGTCGTCGTCGTCTTCGTTATCATCGTAATCATCATCATCATCTTCATCATCATCGTCGTCGTCGTCGTCGTCGTCTACGTCGTCATCATCATCATCATCATCATCATCATCATCATCATCATCATTTCTATTGGCCCAATATAAAAAAATAATTCCCCGTTTTATTATAGAACTAGCCTGGGTGCCTGGCGTTGTCCGGTATTTGTAGGTGCGTGTTAAGCAAAAAAAAAGTCGTAGTAGGAAGACTTGAACCCGTGACGCGAAGGCGGAAAAGAAAGTGGGGGGGTGTAAGGGTGTTGGTTGGGCAAAAGAAAAAAAAGAAAAATTGCGAGCGCAAAAATTTACAAAATAAAAAAGAAAGATGGTAGTAGCCAGGCAAGCTCGAACCCGTACCGCGAAGGTGGAAAAGAAAGTGAAAAAAAAAAACGTGACGCGTTAACTGTTGCGCCCATCGCCAAACCGGAAGTGTCGTAGGTTTAAATTAAGGCTAGACAATCGAAAAGAGGTGATAACTTTCAGAAATATCAGTGAAAAAACGACTCCAACTTGTAGAAATGTGCCTAGTTGAGGGTGAAGAAATTAATGTTTTTAGCCAATTTTCGATATTTGTCGTATAGGTATAAACAAGAAACAGATCCTTAAACTTAACACTCAAGGTGGTCAAGTGGGTGATCGCTCTTGGACTTTTTCAAAATTAAGCTTTCTATACTGTCGGAACAGATGGTATTTATTTGCTCCCCCACCGAGCAAATTAGGCACAATGCCGATTTTTAATGTGAGGAGTGAAGGGAGGGGAAAGGGAAAATGGGGACCAGCTCCCGAGAGGTGGGAAATGGGAGCTGGTTAAAGGTCAGGCATGTGGGGTTGCCCCCACATCTGGTCTTTGCTAGTCCTAGCTTGCAGTATCTGTCGGAACAGATGGTATTTATCTGCTCCCCCACTGAGCAAATTAGGCACAAGGCCGTTTTTAATGTGAGGTAAAAACCAGCTCCCCTAAAAGTAGGCAAAAAGGGGGCACTCTGGTTACCAAAAATAATAATTGTCCCAGTATAGAGGGTTTCCCCTCCATTGACTGGTACAAATTATCTTAAGTGCAGCATCTGTCGGAACAGATACTACACTAATCCCAAGCAGGGCCGAGAAATACCTGCCTTTCTTTCAGTTTTGCTTTTTTTATACTAAAAAGCCAAAGAAACACACGGCAGGTGAAAAAAATCGCAAAAATAGCGTGTAGAAGTCGCCGAAATTAAAGGTACACTCAAGCCCGTTTCGTAAATTTTAGATATTATAATATACGGAGCATATAAATAGTTTTAAGAATTAGTGACCCGACTGAGCACCCCCTCGAAAAAAAGCCTGTTGCGGACATACACAAAAAGTGCACACACACACATACACACACAAGGTACTTATTTGCTCCCTCACCGAGCAAATTAGGCACAAGGCCGATTTTTAATGTGAGGAGTGAAAGGGAAATGGGGGCCAACTCCCTGAGGGGTAGGGGAGCTGGATAGTGACAATCGGTATAAAGGGTTGCCCTACATTGACCAAGGTCTTATATGTGGGGTTGCCCCCACGTATGGTTTTTGCTTTCAGTATTTATTATTTACTTCCCCACTGAGCAAATTAGGCACAAGGCCGTTTTTTAATGTGGAGAGAGAGGGAGGAGGAATGGAAAAAGGGGACCAGCTCCCAATGGGTGGGAAATGGGAGCTGGATAGTGACAATTGGTATGAAGGGTTGCCCCTACATTGACCAAGGTCTGATATGTGGGGTTACCCCCACATATGGTCATTGCTTGCAGTATCTGCCGGAACAGATGGTATTTATTTGCTTCCCCACCGAGCAAATTAGGCACAAGGCCGATTTTTAATGTGAGGAGTGAAGAGAGGGGGAAGGGAAAAAGGGGGACCAGCTCCCGAGAGGTGGGAAATGGGAGCTGGTTAAAGGTCAGGTATGTGGGGTTGCCCCCACATCTGGTCTTTGCTTGCAGTCGGATTTATTTGCTTCCCCACTGAGCAAATTAGGCACAAGGCCGTTTTTTAATGTGGAGAGAGAGGGAGGGGGAGGGAAAGGGGGATCCAGCTCCCGAGAGGTGGGAAATGGGAGCTGGATAGTAACTGTGGTCTGTAGGGTGATCCCTACATTGACCAAGTTCAGATATGTGGGGTTACCCCCCACATATGGTCTTTACTAGTCATAGCTAGTCTTTGCTTGCAGTATCTGCCGGAGCAGATACTACACTTTGATCCCGGCCTGAAGGCCAAGAACAACCACACACACACACACACACACACACACACACACACACACCTTTTCGCTTTTATATAATAGAAGAAGATAATAGATTTCTTTCCGAATTCATAGCAGAGGCGATGAGTCTGATTGTCGTTTTGCTTTCCCTAAACTTAAAATTGTTATTTTATTTATTTATTTATTTATTTTAGACATTTCCCCACTAGTTTACCTTTAAATGAGGACAAAACATGGAGATGTTTCGATTCATAGCTCCAAAACATCTAAACATATTGCCGGGCAGAGGGTTTAGTCACATACTATTAAAGATACACTAAATATCCTAACTCTTAATCCTGTTACGATTTGCCTGAAAGTGAACTACATATCAGATTTACGGAAGCATAAAATACATCAATCTTCATCTATAAAAATCAAAAGGTTATAACTTAAATAAATTAGGCTCACTTCCGGTTTTAAGCTCTACTGATGTCGGCTTTAACAATAATTAAAAATATATCTATTAAATTAAAAGTAAATTAAATAAATCAACTTTACATAGTATAACCAAACAGAACAATCTAAAAATACTATTACTAAAACTATTAAAAGCACAGAGCTAATTTTTAAAATCGATTTTATTAATGTAATGAGTAAATTAGGTAACAACTTTAATGTAGATTTGCTTTGAATTAATTTTATACATAGGCATGATGGTGGAAGAAAATTGTATGAATCTTTTTTTCGGTATGAAAATTAATTTATGAAACAGTGTACATTTTCTACATATTTATCAAACAAACAATCAGAAATACGACTTTATTATAGAGCTAGCAGGCCACCCGGCGTTGCCCGTTCGTAAAATACGCATAAATAATCTATTTTATGTCATACAGAAACCGAGACACCTGACTGCGAGTATTATGCTTTTTTTTTCTAAACAGTTCACTTTATGTAAGTAAAAAAAAAAAAAAGAAAATACTCAAGCTGAGATCGAAACCAACACCTAAAGACAGTGAGTCAAGTGCGATAGCCATTAAGCCGGCTGGACACGTTCTTTAAAAAGTTTTTTCAAACCTACCTATCTTTAACATAATTAATCTGTCATGTGAACCATACACGCATGCGCATTCGTGAAACAGTT
>NC_136482.1:161433393-161435893 GCF_053919585.1 Euprymna scolopes | reverse complement strand
TTACTGACACTATTCTAGAGCGAGAACGTGAATTTGGAGATGTACAAAGAAGATGAATCAAAGTTTTTTCAAAAGACTGATTACACTAGAATTTGAGCCTATTATTATAATCCAGAGACAAAAACTCAGTCGATGCAGTGGAAGCATTTTGCCCCACCACCACCTAAAAAGGTAAGGGTGAAGCTCTCCGCTGCTGTGAAGGCCATACTCATAATCTTCTGGGACCAAGATGGATTAGTGATGACTAGGGATATGACAAGAGAATATTCTTATCATTATTTTGACTCTCGAGTATGTATCAGACGCAGTTAAACAGAGTTAATTAATTGAGAACCACATCACTTTATCTAAAAACATATAAGATATTAACTGATATATACTCGAGAGTCAAAATAATGACAAGAATATGCTGTTGTCATAGACCTAGTGATAACAGATTTTCTTTTTGCATTACAGGAGACTATTGTGCTTCATATTTGAGGAAATTAAAAGAAACTATCAAAATCAAGAGGCAGGGTAATATAAGCAAAGTTATCCTCCTTTTGCAAGACAACGCGTTGTCCAAAACATGCACGTCGCCAGATCAGAAGCATGGGCGTGTGGCTATAAGATTTTCCCATCCACCCTACTCTATTGATCTTGCACCCTCTGACTTTCATCTCTTTCCAGTCATGAAGTATTTTTTTAAAGAAAATAATGATTTAACCTGATTTTCGAAGTCATGTCGTTATTCATGTGTTCCCCAAAAACGCATTAGCTGCATATACGCTGGGTGGTTCCTATGTAGATTACAAGTAATAACTGTGCCAAACTTTGTCGCTGTAATGCTATGAGAAGCCGGTCACCTACATTACTTATTGAACGCCCCGTATTAGTCAGTTGTGAGACGGCGTACTTCAGGCTGATGCCGTAAGGATGGACTAAAGCGATGTTTTTGGTGTATTATCTCTTTAAAATTGATTTTATATTTTTCCTAAAACTACTACTACTACCAATACTACTTATACTATCATTCTACTACTACTACTACTACTACTACTACTACTACTAATACTACTACTACTAATACTACTACTAATAATAATAATAATAAGCTTGTTCCCTTGCTGTGCAACTAAATTGAACACGATATCGACGATAAAGGGGTCACCAAAAAAGTCTATTTGTACCGGCTCTAGCTCAAACTTGGACAAAACTACAATAGTTCAGAGTTTCTCATCCAAAATATGGAAGTTTCGAGAAAGAATTAAGGTTTGTGTTCTCATGCAAAATTATAAATTTTATTAGGTGACGGACATATCTAAAAAAGAATTTCTGCTGCACTGCCTATTAATGTCTGTTCCCCCTCTTTTATATACGTTTGATAGTGCACCTTACCTGTCATCTAGGTGAGAAGTAAACATTATCTCTGTGACTAAACCACAAAAATAAAACAATTCTGGGCTTGGTGTTGCCACAAACACTTCAACATGAAAAATATCTTCTACAGATAATACAAAACTTGGGATCCAAAATAAAGATCCCGGTGCCATGATCGGAATATGCTCCCTCGGTGACCAGCACGATTGTCATTCTGTGAATGTTGGCTCGTTTTATTTCAGGAATAAGAATATCACAGACGCCGAATAGGTAAGTTCAACCTTTAATTGCAGATACCAAAATAATACAAATCAATCACAGGCCAGCAAAGATAACAAAGATACACCGAAACCCCGGAGGAAGAAATGGACCACAAAAGATAATAGACTGGTAGTGGAATGCTATTCGAGAAGAACGAGTGCATCGGAAACGGATGAAAGAGTTATGGGTCCTGTCTACTGACTACTCTGCAACGGAATACAGAATTGCACACCAAGCGAAACTTATTCTCAACTAAGGTTGGTTTTAATATTTAGAACTAATTCAAATACAATGAAAGAAGGAACAGACGCTCTTTATCTGTGCCTAAATCAAAACGTGGATTCCATGAACAAAGCTTCTTTCTTAGAACTGCACGCCTGTGGAACTCTGTTCCGTCTGCCTGCTTCCCACCTGACTACAACTTAGATGTGTTCAAGTCCAACGTTAAAAAATTCCTAATGAACCGCCCCCTTAAGTAAACACTTCATCAAATCTCCACACTAACGTAATGTACTTGCAATAACTCTTATCTCTGAGTGGCTTCCGGGCCTTGATAAGTGGTGACCACTGTGTAAAAAAAAAAAAAAGACGAAGAAACACCTAGAATCATTACATATAAATGGATCTGTAAATCTTGAACGATGCAAACGTGGAGACCGAGATCAATGAAACAAGAGAAACAGAGAAAAATGAAGCAGTTGAAGTAGAAATCCAAAATGTTCAATTTCAGAAAATTGAAAATATAAAGAGACCACTAGAAACAATGCCGAGCTCAGCGGAGAGCACATACAGCACCTGGTATTCTCAAATGGTCACCCATTTTAGTACTGACCAGGTTCAACGTTGCTTAACTTCTGTGATCTGACAGGAACCGGTGTGT
>NC_136482.1:161425893-161430893 GCF_053919585.1 Euprymna scolopes | reverse complement strand
TCTTCAAGTCTAACGTAAACAAGTTTTTGATGAGCCGTTCCATATAAGTTAACAAATTTACCAAATCTCCATTACTAACGGTTACTATATTGTTCAATTTCTACTGTACACCCTTTAACATTTATCCTCGAGTGGCCTCTTGGCCTTGATAAGTGGTGATGCCTGTGTAAAAAAAAGTACATGCTTATATGTGTGTGATTCTATGTGTGTATGTTTGCATGTGTGTGCACAAGCATATGTATGTTTGCGCGCATTCTGTGTGTATGCATGTATGTGTGCATGCATGTGTTTATTTCCATGCGTATGTGGGGTGGAGAGGGCTCCCGTAAGCCGTGGTGAAGGCAACCCCTCTAGGAAGAGCAAATCTCTGATTTAAAAAACCATAACCTAAAAACAGTGAGTCAAGTACAATAATCATTAAACCGGCTTTACACAATTTTTAAAAGTGTTTTCAAGCCTATTTATTTTTAACATAATGCATCTGGCATGTGAATCATTCACGCATGTGCATTCGTTAAACAGTTAGCAAACAGATAAAAATCCCACGATCCCACGTAATAATTTTTCAATTTTGAGCTCTTAGCAGCTGTTTTGTCCGGATAAAAACCGATTAAAAGTTTTCCATGTGTCTGAATATCCTATATACCAAATTTCAAATCTATAGATACAAAATCCGTTGAGTATATAGGTTCATTCTCACTTTTGTAGAAGATGTACCCGGCGTAGCTCGGTCGTAAATTACGCATAAATAATATATTTTAATTAATGCAGATTTCTTATTTATTAAAAACAGAAATACCGTAGGTATTCAACGTAATGTTAAATTCCTTAAAAAATGAAATTAAAAAAACGCAAAGAAACTGAAACACGTGCATGCGAGTATTATGTTTTTTTCTAAACAGTTCATTTCCTGTGAGTAAAAAATAATAGTCACGCTGAGATCGAAACCAAAGCCTAAAGATAATGAGTTAAGTACGATAACCATTAAATGAGCTTGACACGTTTTTTACAATGTGTTTTAAAACGTAGTTATTCTTAACATAAGAGAGTTCCTGTTTCACGCCCGCGCATGCACAGCAGTGAGACAGTTTACAGACACAAAACCTCGACAACTGCCACGTACCATATTTTCAATGTTGATCCTTTAGCATGCCTTTTTTCCGGATGAAAACAGATTAAAAAGTTTGCCACATGTTTGAATACCTTATATACCAAATGTCAAGTCTGTAGATCATAAACTCATTGAGTATATAGGTTAAGAAGTGTCCTCACGCACATACATATTCTTACTGTTCTAAATATATAGATATACAACGGACTTCCAAAAACTATGCCTCATTTTTTTTTAATTCCTCCTGAATAGATCAGAGAAAGTTGCAAATTACATTGTTATGATGATGAACTTGTGCATTTATGACCTGATATTTTTCATCTCTCTGTTAAAGATATTGACGGTGTGAAACTCTAAGAAAAAAAAAGAAACTCCTCTCATGGGCGTGCGTCAGAAGCAGAGATGCGTCATTAAATTCTTCACTTCACAAGTGCATTGCGAATGTTGGTGACTGTGTAGAACAATAAATTCTGGAGGACAAAACGTCGAGAATTTTTATGGTACTACGTCCGCCATCAACGTTTTGAGTAAAAAAAAAAAAAAATAGGCGACTTTACTTTTAGAACGAACCTCGTATGACAAAGCTTGTTCCGGATGCCCATGCACAGGTATCGTTCATCGCTGGCAAAAATGCATTGAGAATGGTGTTGACTATGCGTGAAAAATTAAATTTTGGAGTGCAAAAGGTCGCTCGTTATAATGATACGGGCAATTTTATTGGTACTACATAAATGAAGCTCTAGTCCCCTTTGAAGTAATCTTCTCCAGTTGCAATGCACTTGTATCGTTCCAACAACTTCTGGAAGGCTTCATGGAAGTTCTCTTGTGTGAGCTTGTCAACGACCCTCGTTGCAACCTCTTTCATCTCCTCAATTGTCTCATAACGACAGCTTTAAGGTTTTCCTTGAGCTTAGCGAATAACCAAAAGTCACAGGGAGAAAGGTCTGGACTATAAGGAGGGTGAGTAACTGTCTTGATGCCCAGCTTGGTCAAATATTCTTTGATAATGATGAAGTTCTGAACTAGTGCATTTGCGCAAATCTTCCACACCTTCAGTTCTTCGCGAATAATAATGTGTGCAGTTCCCACAAACTGTGCACTTATTGTCTCTATAGACGCACGATGGCCCTTTTTCATGAAATTCTATATTTGCCAAATCAACTCTGGTGTTCTGACTTTCTTACTCCTCCCACACCTCTCATCATCCCTCACAGACTCCCGACCTTTCTTGAATCTCTTATATAACTCAAAAACTAAGGGTCGATTCACGCAAGATGGTCCAAATGCAGTCTGAAACATTCTAAACGTTTCTGTGGCATTTTATCCAAGTTTAAAACAGAATTGTATTGCATACCATTCTTCTGAGTTCTCCTCATGTTCAAGTTGCATTTTTGAAATTCAACATTTTTTCAAGGAATTTAACGTACCTTCGTCGAATCTCTTAGTAGTTATCACACTCTGATTTGCTACCCTTGTATTTAAATAAGAGCACTAGAATAGCATCCATCCAATTCTGTGGATTCGGTACACCTCCCAACATGTGTGAATCAGGCTAAATGCAGGTGATTTCATGTTCTCTCCTCCCTTCTGCAAGATCTCTATCGGTATACTACTTAAACCAGGTATATATATATATATATATATATATATATATATATATATATATATATATATATATAGCAAGCAAGCAAGGACACCTGGACGATCCACAAAGTTTCATAATTATATAGATTCCGTAATATTTTCATGCAATTTATAACTCCCATAAAATTAAACGTTTTAACAAACGCGTTTCTTAAACAATTTTTTTAACTAAAAAATTGTTGATATATTTGGAAAAGAGTACTAAATAAAACCTTTGAAAACATCTTGTTACAGGTGCGCATATTATAGGTAACATACGGAAATATATATATATATATATATATATATTTATATATATATATATATATTTATATATAGCGAGTAGGGTTTAGTTTCCTAGAAGTACATCCAATGAAACAACATGTGTCTACCAAAATAGTGCTCAATGAGTGAACAGAGCAGGTATATTAATTTTATTTATACAAACATTAATGGCTACATATGTGGATACATGTTTCTGTAATCACCCACGTTGGGGGATTACGTCTTCAGGCCAAGAATTACCGTCGAAAGTGATATTTCCACCAAATACACTTTCCTATTTCGTTTATCAAGTTAGAATGCAACCTGGGTGGGAGTCATAAAAGCGGTGAGAGAATAAGTGAGGTCTTTGAAGATCTTTTTCATTTCCCTTTCCCCCACCCAAGCTAACTTTTGGTTTTTATGGCATAAGGTACTTGAGAATTTAGTTTTCTTATCTTGGAGTCTGTAAATTAAGAACATTAGCTATGGTCACTAAGTACTGACCGGTGCCTTTTAATCTACATCCATCTACACATACATGCAACACACACACAACACGCACATACACATACACCACCACACACACACACTCACGTTAATACCTATATTCAAAAGCGAATCGATGTTGTACGCTTTTATTTTACTCACAATACACGTACTGAAACTAGGCAATAACTCTAAACTACGCAGGAATAAAGTAAATAAAAAAATAAATAAATAAGATTAAATAAAAATAAATAAAAATAAAATTAAAACAAATAAACAAACAAAATATGAATAAACATAAAACACGAAAGTTATCTAAACCCCACATGTACCTATATATATTAATATATCAATATACTTATAAATGCCTACATTTTGCTACACCCGCGCATATATACACACACACATACAGACATACAGAGACAAATAATGGCATTTTTCTTTACTTCTGTAGCGTGGTAACCCCTTCATATATGCAATAGTATGCCACTAACCTTCAGACGGGTGTATACATATATATACACCCATACATACACACCTACATACATATATATACATATATATATACATATATACATACACACACATACATACATATACAACATACATATAAACAACATTCGGACATCCATACATTCTTGTAATCTATATTGTTACAACAATCATATACGAGACAGCCTATTCTAATAGTTCAGAAATATATATGCATATCCATATACATACATACACACATACAAATACATCAATATACAAACATACACACAGATATATCGATACACATATATATAAATATACAAATATACATGCATACATAAAATACACTTATACATACATACTCACGCAAATATAGACATACATATATACATGTACCCCGCCACCACATGATACATCTAAAGTAGAAACAGACATGAATACATTTACTATATAAATTCCCTTATTTCTATCAAACTCCACACGCATAGTTATATTTCATGGCCCCACCCGCTTATTACATTTTCCTAAGTTGTAGGTTTTTTCCGTAAAAATTTATACTACGTAAAAATTTATATTGAATTCAGAATAAAGTTCATAGGCCTATCTTCATATTAAGCAAACACTCTTTCGATTGTTAGGCAGATATACATAAGATGTATAACAATACAATAATAATATATAATAACACATGACAGAAATCAGAGTATTTAGGTTATACAAACTGAGTATAGAAGCTTATATATTGTAGTACTTACCTTCATCTTTGTTTATTCCCCCTAATTTCCTTATCCCCTTTTCTTTCATTCACCCTTCATTCCTTACTTTCTTTCATCTATTTATTCATTTATCCTTTTTTTTATGAGGTTCACCCAAAACAATCTATTACTCGTTTGGTTCAAATATACCTTCATACAGGTACTTATTTAGGTTAGTAATATTATAACTGCTTGATGAAGTAGAATATTAAGCGACTTACGTAATCCATACGGGTATGATCATAGTTGCGACCTCACTTATCCTCTTTGTGGGGGGGGTATTTGAT
>NC_136482.1:161323393-161423393 GCF_053919585.1 Euprymna scolopes | reverse complement strand
GTATTATTGTACCTGTCTTTTGTATTAGCTCTGGCGCTCATAAATTTGTTGTACCTTTCTGAAAAAAACGTAAACTATGGTAAAACCAAGCAAATCTTCATCAAAATATAAAGCAGTGCAAAACAAGTAAAAAAAATAAAATGGCGACCGAAGCAGAATCAATAAAGTATAAGGTGAAATAAAACGAACTTAGTTAACACAATAAATCCTAATCGTAGGAACCGCTAATCCAAAACGGAATTAGTTGTACGCCAAATAAGTTGAGGCTAGTGTCATCCAATCCAAACTCTGGTTCTCTTTGTGTAACCTGTCACATCAAGCTTTGTTGCCCGCTTTTTCCATTTGTTCGAAGCCGTCACGAAACATTTTGCAGGTGTTGTTATGCATGTCTACAGTACGCCATGCCTAGTCGTTTTGTTATTGTTACCGTTCCAGCTCTCCTCTATTTGTTTGCTGGTGGTCGTAATTCGGTTCTGTTGAAGGCTGGCGGAGCCGGGGTGAGGGCTCCGGGGATGTCTTTACGGTTTTTTGTTTGCTTGTTAGAGCCGTGTCGTTGAGTTTTGAGATAACAGTTGTTTGTGAGTACAACTCGGTGAACCTTTCCGATTGCCCATTTTCAAACTGTGCCTTTTTTATCATAAAATGTGTAGGTGCGATACCCTGTCCTCAGCAGCCTCAAACTGTGAGCGACAACGCAACTTCAAAGGCTCCAATAGCTTTTGTTATTGTTATCGTTCCAGGTATCTTCTATTTGTTTCCTAATAATCGTAATTCGTCCCTGTTGAGAGAGGCTCCAGAGATGTCTCTGGAGTTCCTTGTTTGCTTGTTATAGCGTTGTAATTTGTAAGTATCACTCAGTCTTGGAGTGACTATTGGAAGCGACTCTTCGACACGGCTAACAAGCAAACAAAAAACCGTAGAGACATCCCCGGAGCCCCCATCCCCGCTGTGGAGAGCTGGAACGGTAACAATGACAAAACGACGAGGCCCATTTTCAAACTGTGAGCGACAACGCAACTTCAAAGGCTCCAATAGCTTTTGTTATTGTTATCGTTCCAGGTATCTTCTATTTGTTTCCTAATAATCGTAATTCGTCCCTGTTGAGAGAGGCTCCAGAGATGTCTCTGGAGTTCCTTGTTTGCTTGTTATAGCGTTGTAATTTGTAAGTATCACTCAGTCTTGGAGTGACTATTGGAAGCGACTCTTCGACACGGCTAACAAGCAAACAAAAAACCGTAGAGACATCCCCGGAGCCCCCACCCCCGCTGAGGAGAGCTGGAACGGTAACAATGACAAAACGACGAGGCCCATGTCGCTAATTATTTTTTTCAACATACAACGTTTGATAGTTTGATAGTATGTGCAATATCCTGTTCTTAACATCCGACAATCCCAGGTGACGACGTACTTTCGATAGCTTAGGCTGTACTGCCATCAATATATAGCTGTTGTCAGAGTATAATAAAAGGTTAAGGAGAGTAGAAAATGGATGTTGGGTTTACTTTCGTTTCTTATATTTTATTTAGTCTTCACATCCCATGAGCATTGTTTCTGGCAAAGGAGGAACAATTGCCATTTTCGGTCAGAATCTATTCTATCTATCACTTATCGTTGACAAGTTTTTGACCTAGAAGTAGTATTTTGAGCTTCTTACATCAAGTTGCTTTTTGCCTTGCATGAGGCGATTCCCATAACAAAAAAAAAAAAACGCGTTTTGGCCAACTAATCTTCTGGCCCGATTGAAACCGCGATCTTGAGACAATGCTTACCTGGAACTATTCTATTCACTGCGCCTCGATCCACATTAGAAAAGGTCGCACAGAAACGTATGAAATGCTTCAGACAGCTTTTGCACTATCTTGCATGAATCGATCATCATTTTTTAAGTGGCATAAGAGATTCAAGGAAGGCACGGAGTCTGTGAGGAATGATGAGAGGTGGGGGAGGAGTGAGGCAGTCAGAGCACCAAAGTTGATGGGCCAAATAAAGAATTTCATGGATAAGGATCGTCGTGTGTCTATAAAGACAATAAGTGCACAGTTTGATGTCAGTGTGCGAACTGTACACACAATTAATCTCGAGGAACTGAAGATGCGGAAGATTTGCGCGAAGTTTGTCCCAAGTGTGCTCAAAGAAGATCAGAAAGAAAGACGTTGTCATGACAGAAGGGAGATGGTCCAGCTGATCAATTCAGATCTCACAGTTCTTGATGCTCTGGTGCGATGAAAGCTGGGTCAGCTGTTAAGATTAAAAATCAAGAAGCATGCTTGCTATTCCAGACTCAAAAACGCCGGACAGAGCAATCCACCTTGAAAGTTGTGAAGGGCCATTTTTATTTAAAACCACGGGCATGGTCCATCCACATGTACTGGATTTCCACCGGAGAGACGGTCAACAAGGAATACTATGTTGAGGTTTTAAGGTAGTTCAGCAAGAGATTCCGTCGGAAGAGGCTATCACTCTTCAAATCGAGTCAGTAGCATTTCCACCAGGACTCTGTCCTTGTCAAGATGAGCATCAGAACTCTTCCTCACCCTCCCTATAGTCCCGACCTTGCTCCCTGTGACTTTTGGTTATTTCCTAAACCCAAGAAAAACCTTAAAGGCTGTCATTCTGAGACAATGAGAAGATGAAGAGGCTGTGACGAAAGTCAATGAAATCCACACACAAGAGGAGTTTAATGGGGTCTTCCAGAAATTGTTGGAACGCCGGAGATTGCTTCGAAGAGGACAAGAGTTTAATGAGTGTAATGTCTGGAAACTTATTTAAAGCACCTCGTATATATCTATATAATACTAAAAGTCTATGGATCTTGTATGTTTGCAATCAGATTTCCGGTTTTCAACATCCGGTTGCGCATGCGTAAATAGCAACGTCTTCAATCCGTTATTCCAATTCCGGAATTTTTATATCGCTTTTAATACAAACAATTTCATTTAATTTGATCAAATAGTTATTTATATATACAAATAATACATAGATTCATAGATAATTATAATATATATTATAAAATCTATTTATCTATGAATCTATTAATAATATGAAATATTACCCTATACAATTTATGGAAAGAAAACACCTCTCACTTTCCCTCTAATAGATTTCAACACTCCTACTCCCTCTGTTTTCGTTACGTACGCGAGAAATAGTTACGTGTATGTGTGAGAGATAGAAAAAGGGAGCGATGTAAAACTGGATAGAGTTATCCCCCTTAACTAATGCAGACCTTTTTACTAGAGGGCGTTATTACAAAAAAATTTCTTTTTCTTCTTCCCATGTTTTTTAAAGTCGTCTGCTTACATTTCCAAACGGAAAGCTGAATCGGTAAATGCACACATTTCTATTACATTAAATAGTGTTTTCCTTTACACAATGGGTACTGAATGTTTGCTTAAATTAAATGAAAAAAGTTACATTTTATTTTCATTTTCTATTTAAAAAGCCATTATTAACATGTGGAGAGTGTTTTTTTTATTATTCTATACTTTCAACTAACAATTTCATTTAAAAGATGATATATCAAAATTTGAATTTAACTATAATAAGGATTATGATACCTGTTCAGTGCATATTTACCTATAAGTATGACCAACCACTTATAATTCAGTAACTGTAATTTAAAAAAAAATAACAATTATAATAAACAGAACGACTCATAGAAATCTATCTATATTCTTTTTTCATTTTAATATACTTTCATAGAAATGCTTCTGTTATGTAAAAAAAACTATTTTCTTTATGCCACAAGTGTCACGCTCATACATGAATTCCATAGCTAATATAACGTACTGACCCAACGGGTCACGTGTGGTCTAGTATATATATATATATATATATATATATATATATATATATATATATATATATATATATATATATATATAACTACTTCATTTACTCACATAAAATTAATATACGAAAGTATATATTTATGCGTAAACTTTAAGTATTTACTTCAACAGTGCTCGTAAAGCCTCGCATAAGCCTGAGGAATCCTAGAGTGGATGAAACGCCGAATATTCAGTGTAGCTTAATCGCCATATATATTTTATAAATTACTAATATATATATATATATATATATATATGTATATATATATATATATATATATATTCAAAGTATTTTATTTAAAAACTACACATTACAGTGTTTGTTATGTGTACCGAGTTAAAACGATTAAAACGATTCATTCAATTTTTATTTATTTATTTATTTATTTATTTTTATTTTGTTTAAAACAAAATCTTCTACTGCCGGTAGCAATAAGAAAGAAAGAAATATTTATAGATTTTAAAACTAAAATATATGGATTATTCCACCCACAAGAGAAAATATATGACCATTTAACACGTGGTTTTTCGGTAATCGGGGGGAAAAAGCCATTTTATAGTTAAATACTTACGAATTTATAAAGAGTCGAAATCTTGAATCGCTATTCGTATCGGAATGTATAATTTCGTACGAAATCGGTAATTATATCGGAATCTGAAAAAATACCAATATATATAAGCCTGAGGAATCCTAGAGTGGATGAAACGCCGAATATTCAGTGTAGCTTAATCGCCATATATATTTTATAAATTACTATATATATATATATATATATATATATATATATATATATATATATATATATATATATATATATTATTATTATTATTATTATTATACTGCTGGTAGAATTTTTCAGTAACTCATAACAACAACACAATATGTCATTCCAAAGAGTGCTCAATGCATGAAACAGAGCAATATATTGATTGTTGGAGAGCTATTGGCTACACATTAGCAAACGTGTTTCAATGACCCCCTAGCAGGGAAAATCACCTCATCAGGCCAAAAACCATCCACCAGGTGATTTTCCCTGCTAGGGGGTCATTGAAACACGTTTGCTAATATGCAGCCAATAGCTCTCCAACAATATATATATATATATATATATATATATATATATATATATATATATATATATATATATATACTAGCAAAAGTACCCGTCGTTGACTGGGTTCAAAAACAGCCTACAGAAAATGGACTCTGACTTATGAGAGTATGATAGGTTATGAAAAGGAAGGGTTGTAAAGAGATAGCTTCAAATTTGGAGGTATCAAAACCAAAGCAAAATATGATGAAAGTAAAAATAAAATAGATAAACCCCATAATTTATTATACCATATCTGTTCACACTGAAACACTTATGACAATATTCTGTGGATATATATTAAAAAAACCTTGTTAAACTTTGTGGCATCTTTCCATTCTATGGAGGTCAGGTTCGAATGAACACCCCATAATTTTATTATACAATCTTCTTAAAACTGAAACATAATTATCAAAGTATACTTACGCAGATAGATATAAAAAGTCTTTATTAAAGTTTGTGCCTATTTCCATTCTATGGAGATCAGGCGCGAACGCAAACCCCATAGTTTTATTATACCATCCTTATTTAAGTTAAAACATACTTATCAAAGTATTATGTACATCTATATCAAAAACACTTGTTAACGTTTTTTTTTAATTTTTATTTTAAATTTTTTATTTCCATACTTTGTGGACCAGGCGCGTACGCAGACCCCACAATTTTAATGAACCACCGTTCTGCCAGATCAAACATACCCATTCCTGTGTCTCGATACATCTTCTATCATTATATGTGATCAGTTTTCTATAATAGTCAACCATATAGGAGCCTATTCGTGACCAGACACACAAACACACACATACACACACAGGCATTCAGCTTTATATATATATATATATATATATATATATATATATATATATATATATATATATATATATATATGTGTGTGTGTGTGTGTGTGTGTGTGTGTGTGTGTGTGTGTATATATATATATATATATAGTATAAAGTACGAGGGGCGTGCAATAAGTAATGCCCCTGGTCCACTTCCAGTTGTCTGATCTAACTGAAATTTTGCACGTGCAATGATTTATATTTCTACGGTTTATGTGGAAAATTACAGTTCTGAACTAATTGCGGTTTCTGTTTTAAAGGTGTTTGAACTGAGTCACGTGTGAAATGGAGCCTGTTGAATGCCGAGCAGTGATCCGGTTTTTGTATTTGAAAGGACGGACACCACAGGAGACTTTTGATGAAATGAAAGAAACGTATGGTAATAATGCCCTATTATATGACCTTGTAAAACTCTGGCATCGTGAATTCAAACATGGCCGGAAGTCTGTGGAAACTGCTCCCAGACCTGGTCGCCCCCCTCCCTTCTGCCATTGATGAGGCATCTGTCCGTCAAGTTGAGGCTGCCATTTTGGAAGATCGGCGCATTACTATTCGCAAAATAGCCCAAGATGTCAAGATTAGTATAGGGTCTATGGAAACTATCATTCATGACCATTTGCATATGCATAAGGTGTCTGACAGTTGGATTCCCAGGTAGGTCACGCCATTCCAGAAGCGAGAACGCGTCGAGTTCTCAAGGATGAATTTGGAGATGTGCCAAGAAGATCAGTCAGAGGTTTTCAAAAGACTGATTACACAGGATGAAACCTGGGTCCATCACTATGATCCAGAGACCAAAGCCCAGTCAATGCAGTAAAAGCACTTGGACTCACCACTTCCAAAGAAGGCAAGGGTGCAGCCCTCCACTGGCAAGGTCATGCTCACAGTCTTCTAAAACCAGGACGGAGTAGTGATGACAGATTTTCTGGCAAAAGGTACCACAATTACAGGAGCCTATTATGCTTCACTTTTGATGATATTAGGAGAAGCTATCAAAATCAAGAGGTGGTGCAAGATTAGCAAAGGTACCATCTTCCTGCAGGACAACGCTCCGGTCCACAACTCGCATCTCGACAGATCAGAAGCACGGGCATATGGTTATAAAATCATTCCCCATCCTCCCTACTCTCCTGACCTTGCGCCCTCTAACTTTCACCTCTTCCCAGCCATGAAGTTGTTTTTGAAAGGAAAGCGTTTCCCAGATGATGTAGCCTTGATTTCTGAAGTAACATCGTGGTTGGAGGACCAACCTGAGGTGTTCTACAAAAACGGTCTCCAGAGCTGCATCAAACGATGCGGGGAAATGCATAACTCTGGGTGGTTCCTATGTAAAAAAAAAAAAAAAAAAGACTAATAACTGTGCGAAGTTTCGTTGCTCCACTACTATGGGACATTACTAATGCGCGCCCCTTGTAAGGATTACGTTTTAGTTTAACAAAATAATCCAAGATGGCAAAACTAAAGTATATTATAAATATTAGAGAGTTAATATTTATAAAGTAATCTCAACCAGATGTAAAAGCTCGATAAAACAAAATAGGAAATAGAGCTTATAATAAGAATAAGTAGTTAATAAAAATGTTAAAAGCATATTTAATTTTAAAAAGGAAACACTAAATAAATGGATAGTCTTAATCGACTATCCATTTATTTTGTGCTTCCTTTCTAAAATTAAATATGTTTTTAACTCTTTTTCAAAGTGTTTTAACATGTTTTATTAACTACTTGTTCTTATATATATATATATACATATATATATATATATATATATATATATATATATATATATATATATATATATATATATATATACAAGTTAGAAAAGCATTTCATCCAAGGCATGAAATTTGTTAAACAAAATGTTTTTACTATAGGCTTTAAAAATAAAGGTACAAGATTCATTTTGAAATTTATTTATCTTCAAAGTGCATTTTTTATAAATTTTACAAAGTAAGGTATAAAAATTTAATTTAAATTGAATCAAAAAACTACCTTGAATTTATTTTATGTGATGTACATTCTGTTGCACTTTTAAAAAAATCATTGAAAATTGTATATCTATATCATTAATCTTCTTCTTCTCTATCTCTTTCTATCTTCTTCTATCTATCTTCTATCTATCTTCTATTCTTCTCTATTCTATTCTTCTTTCTATCTTCTATATAAATAAAATGAACTCATTTTTTTCCCGTCTGATTTTGACATTAATAGGATTAAAAATCAAGATATTTCATGCAAATATAATATGCACAAACGGCAGAACAATATCTGAGGTGTGTTATATGCTTATTATTTCTCAAATTCCTCGATAATCTTAGATTTCTATACTTTTTCTGCTGAGAAGTCACGGCCAAAATCGGTTAAGATCAATGGAAGTGGTAAAATATTTTCTCTCTAATAAATTCCTCCTCCCCCTGCCACCACTTAACACCGTTTGGGGATCGTTCACAAGGAACAGTTGAGAAGAGAACACCGGTTTGGCTTCGTAGTTCTTTCATGTGAAGTTATTTAAAATCACTAAACTAAGCTGCAGTGCTCTGTGGCGTAGTGGTTAGCGAGCTGGACAATTCACATTATATTTTCACGTTCGCGCCGACCTACCGTAGTCGTTTTTTTTTTTGTTTTTTTTTTCCTAAACAACTGGAATGGACTTTTCTTGGTGGCCGAACTGTTAACGTTGCAGATGTTTTTTTTTTTGTTTTTTTTTCACACTTTATTTTCCTACTTTTACTCATGACTCCGGGTTTGATCCTTCCTACTTACCTACCATAACATTTTTTAAAACTCCCCCCCGCGTCCCGGAAACAAACACTCGGGCAACGCCGGGTACCCCCGCTAGTTGCTAAATAAAAGATAATGTTTTTAAAGTGCACTACAATGTACATTACATAAAATAAATCCAAGGTAATTTTGTTATTCAATTTAAATTAAATTTTTATACCTTGCTTTGTAAAATTTATGCTTTTCTGACTTGTATCTTATCTTTTTAAGATTATATTTTAAAACTCTCCTCTCTATTTCAGTTTGTATTTCTCTTCACACCACAACTAATTTTTGTAACCCCCTCTTTGTATTATTACAGGTTTGAATATTCTCTCTGTTTCAGTTTGTATTTCTCCTCACACCACAACTAATTTTTTGCAACTAGCCTTTGTAATGCAGGTCTGAATAATGAGAAAATCTGAATTTTTTTAAAGAAAAACTTTAAAATAACTTTTTTAGATAAAATTTTTTTAAACATCTTTTAGAATAGAAAATCTTTAAAATTTAATAAGGAACATATTTCATACAGGTTTCATTAACAAATGTTCAGTACATAACGAGAAAAATAGAGATGCAAATTTCAAAAGGACTGTATAACTGGTTACGGTCAATAGTAGCCCTCACCAGCGAAAGTCTTTGTTATTGTTATTCTATTATTATTATTATTATTATTATTATTATTATTATTATTTAAAACATTTTGTGTCCTGCTCTTTCGCACGAGAGCTAATATATATATATATATATATATATATATATATATATATATATATATATATATATATATATATATATATATAGGAAATTTATTACTGTGAGTCCAGAATGAGTTTACAAATTGTTTCAACTAGAGGAAAATCCTCAAAGAGAGGAAAAATCCAACTAGCATCATCAGAATTCATAGATGGACTCATCTATGAATTCTGATGATGCTAGTTGGATTTTTCCTCTCTTTGAGGATTTTCCTCTAGTTGAAACAATTTGTAAACTCATTCTGGACTCACAGTAATAAATTTCCTATATACTGCTCTGACTACACATTGAGCACTTTAGTCCGGTTTTTTTTTTCACCACTGGTAAATATATATATATATGAAATAACACGATTAAAGACTGTAAATTTGTATTTACATGAATTTATTTTTCCGAAAATCTTTCCTCTGATAAAAAATAGTCCTTATACAGACAAATGGTGGGACAATGTCTGTATGAGGACTATTTTGGAGGGGAAAATGAGTATTGTTAGTGTTAGGATGGCTGTTAAGAGAAATATTATTATTCTCATTAATATTATTATTATTATTATTATTATTATTATTATTATTACTACTAGTTGTATGATTGTAGATGGAAGGGCTAACAGCCATCCTAACACTAACAACACTCATTATCCCCTCCAAAATAGTCCTCATACAGACATTGTCCCACCATTTGTTGAACACTGTGAACAAAATTCTAAACTAGTTAACTAATACAAATCAGCAAATTAATATTAATACCAGACCTCGAGCTTTTAATAAAGTACATACATATATCGGCGCTACTTCAACATTAATTAGGAAAAGAATATCAAACCACATTTCTTCTTTTAACAACCATAATTCTAATAATAACCAAGGAACTTCTCTAACCACTTTAATTAAAAAACTTAACTCTAACAATACTCCCTTCTCAATCAAATGGACTATTATAAAAAGGTTAAGTCTTATACTCCAGGCTCTAAGTCATATCGCCTCTGCACAACCGAAGCTATAACTATAATTACTTCCCCTCAAAGTAACAATATAATAAATCTCTTTCTGTAAACATAAGTCCAAATTTAATTATTACATAGTTAATACTTTTACCCTTTATATAGATATAAAATATTTTTTCTTTAACTTTATCGTTTTTCGGCATACTTCTTAATACTTTATAATTTAATAATCCTTTAGTTTAATTATTTATCTCTTCTTTGCATGACCGGTTTTTTATCTGCATTTTCTGTTTTATTTATTTATTTATTTATTTTTATCTGCATTTTCTGTTTTATTCTTTAAACTTTCCTATCTATCTAATATATCAATCTACCCACACTTTCATATCTTGTATGTATATTCACTTACATTTTACTATATGAATTTACTTACTTTTTGTTCCTGAAATTGCAGATACCGGCCATCTTCTCCCCTTAAATATTTTTTTTTAAATTTTTATTCTTATTTTATTCTATTTTATTTTATATTATATATTATATTTTATTTTTTATTATATTGTATTTTTGTATTTATTTATTTATTCTTTATTTTCTATTCATTTATTATATATTTATTTATTTTTATTTTCCTTTTAGTGTTGTTTAACAACTCTTGCTGACATTTTTTAAGTGATGATCTGTACATTTCAGGTGACCTATATTATTAAGCCCTATATATATTTTCGCGCCTTTAACATTTCCTGTCTGGGTCATTTTGACTTTTGTTTCCCTTTATTATATATTTTATATTTCACTTTATCATTTTTTTCTCTCTCCTTTCTCTTCCCAGATCTTTTTTATTTATAGTTATGTCTCGGAAGTAGAGTGAAAAGCACAACTTATTTTTCTTTTATTAATATTATTTTTCCCCCCTTGTACACATTTTTGTGAATTATTCCATGGATTTATGCCTTTGGATTATTATGGACCATCTTCTTCCAATTACGGATTTTCCTTGGATTTTACTTGTACAAATGGAAATTCTTTTAACTTTCTTGAAGTTTTACATTTGGATTTTACTGTCACTGGATTTTTTATCTTCCACCAGACTATCCATTCATGTGTAATCACCTTTTTCTTTACCATATTCCCTTTGCTTAACTTATTTTGTTTTCAAGTAAGATCTTTGACTTGTTGTTTCATCAAATACTTCTGCATGCAAAATCCGATCCCGCATTTTGCTAATTCCTACCCTCTGATGAGAAGGAGAGTATTTCTCCGAAACTCCGGGGATTAAGGACTATCCATTTATCTAGTGTTTCCTTTTCAGATTAAATATGTTTTTAACTCATTTCAAAGTGTTTTTTAACATATTTTATTAACTGTTTGCTCATATATATATATATATATATATATATATATATATATATATATATATATATATATATATATGGTAAAAATTGGTAATTAGTAAAAACCTTAAGAGAGTTCTCAATACTATTGCAGAGCAAATATGTGTTTTATTTTTTTATTACCGTTTTATCTGTTTGGTTACATATGTTTCGTATGTTGGACCATGTTTAAGATCCAACAGCCTAGTCAGACCTTACAGAAATGGTTGTTGGTATTTGGAAGAAGTCTTTTAGAAGAAATACGAGAAAAAAGGGGGTAAGAGATAATAAGGGAGAGGAAGACGGGTATCGACAATATTTTAGTTTTGAAGGTTAAGATACATTAGATTGTAGTGTGTGTTGGGGTAGCAGATTCAGGTAGGCGTGGGTGGATATATATGGATATAGGGAGGGGAAAGAGAGAGGATGGTAAAGAAAAAAGAAAGGGGTGGTAAAGAGAGGAGGTAAGGAGTTTCAATTTTTAGGTTTTAAAATTTTAACTGCTTTATGCTTGTTTAGCCAGGTATATGAAGTAGATGAGAGAGAGAGGGGAGAGAGAGAAAGAGAGGGAGAGAGAGAAAGGGTTTGTGTAGGTGTCATATGTGTTTTCGCTATAAGTCGACTTGTTCATTTCAGTTGACAATGAGTTGTTTTTTGGTAGTTAAGGATTAATACATACGCCAACGCACGCGAATTACGCATACATACATATGTACATTTCTACACATCCACATACAGACAAATACGCACATACACACATATATATATAAACAATGTATATGCAGACAGACATGCATCTATATGCAGACATACACAAACATACACATAACTTTTTTGGAGTATTCAGTCGAACAATAAATTTATTTGTAAATTTCAACTTACAGTTTTAATATATATATATATATATATATATATATATATATATATATATATATATATATAAGAGCGAATGAACTCTTTTTTTGGGTCAACGGCCAACTAGCACCGTGTATATTTGTGCGTGTGTATATGTGTATTGGGGTAGAGAGGGCTCCCGTAAGCCGTGGTGAAGGCAACCTTTATAGGAGAAGCAAATCTCTGATTTAAAAAACCATAAAACGGAAGACCAGTACCCGCATTAAGCTGGTCTGCAGTTTAATTTGTTGCTGGCTATCTTGCTCTTGCTTGTTGCTGGATCTCAACATTTTGAACCGAGAGAGAGACTTAGCTGTCGTACAAAGCTAAGACTCTGTAACATCATATTTGTATAGATACTCCCTCAGACATTTGGAATCATGGATTTTAAATGTCTGAGGGAGTGGCACTCGTCTGACAAGACGTTGCAATCATCATATATATATACGTGTATGTGTGCTCTCAATATATACTCTTCATATTATACTAGTATATATAAATAAATAAATATATATATATTTATATATATATATACATACATACGTGTGTGTGTGTTTGTTGTATCAATATATACTTTTTATATGATTATGTATATACACGTGCAAGTGTGTACACGTTTACGTGTCTAGATTTGTCGTATGAGAGAATGACGAAAAAGTGTCCACAGTTTTGTATGCAAATATGCACCCCTTTGTTTCTGGATTTGTCCGCATGTTCCAAGTCCGTGTCTATATTTTCCTTGCCAACAAAGCAGGTGTACACTGTTGAATGTCTTGAAAGCTGAAGAACGCATGTTAAACGAAAACAAGAAAGACGAGGAAGTGGTCGAAGTCAACAATCAACGTCGGGAAATGAAACATAAATACGCTTGTCAAGTTTTGTAAGGTCGACCCGTGTTTTGCCTCGCTCGGCCACCTTCACTTTTACTAAGCAAAGTAAACAAGGTCCCAACGTGCAAAACATTAGGCACTCATTGTCATGTAATGTAGGTGGGTGCTAAGGCACCGTTCAAGTTGCCACTGACATACGCGTATCCTGTCGTTTGATTGTGTGACCCAACTAAGTACTCGTTCTATAATAGACGAACAAAGCACCGAGTTGATTCATGGGAAACAGATAATGCACTTGTAACGTTAAGCTGCGGTTAAGGCGGGGGTTGGTAGTTAAGAGGTGGAAATTGATAGTCAGGTATTTTACTTACGGGGTTAAACAAGAACTTACAATTTGACACAGTTGTTGACAGTGGGTTTTCTTGTGATTGTAATTCTTGAACTATTTGAACATGTTGGATATTAAAAATATTGATTTATTATTTTTAGATTATAGTTTGCCATTTCAAAAGAAAACATTTTAATTACGAGCTTGAAAAGAAAATTAACTTTGAGAAACATTTTCAACAATATAGTTTGATTCTTTGCCTCCTACAAAATAAACCGTAATATATAAAATAAAGTCAACGTTTCAAATAAAATTAACGGGGTGAAGAGAAGAGAAAAGAAGAAAAAACGGGGAAGTCAGCTGACCGGTTTCGCCCTCGCTTTATCAAAGCTGTACCGAGGGATTTGTTTTGGAGAGAAAAAAAACGAATGAGAATTGAAAATGTGTACAAATTAAATCACGTTGCGTTACGTTGTGTATGGGGGGGGTAAATGGAGGAAAGCGATAAAAATAAAGCAGCGTTATATTACCCGAAGATCCTAAAGTCTAATCACACTCAAACCCAAGAGGCATTCCTGCTTACAGAAGGAAGGCCTTCTCAACCGAACGTGAACAGTCTCCAAGATCTTTAAATGAAATAATGAGTGAGCACGACTCAGGATTGAAAAAGAATTCCTGCTAAAGTTTGCTGCACATAACAGGTTTTTTAATAAGATCGTCAGTAATTGAAAACCTGTATGTATTGGCAAGTACGCCCGTTGTTTGGTATGTCCCATTTCTGATTTTTGTAGGTACGTGTTGTTGGACTCTTCCATCCAATCTTTATGTTGTTCGACCCACATAGTTGGCACTGCAACTACATTCAAAATTGTAAATAACATTATTATTATGATGATATATGTATGTATGTATGTATTTATATGTCAGGTCATTTCATATGCTACTGGTACCATGTAACCCAGTACTACCTGCCTCAATGTCGGATCACCGGCGACTAAACTGGTTCCCCCACCAGACTTGTTTGGTGAGGAGGGCGGCTAGTCTTCCTGAAGGATTAAAAACAAGACCTTCCAAAGCGCGAATGAACTCTTTTTCTGAGTCAACGGCCAACTAGCACCGTGTATATTTGTGTGTGTGTATATGTGTATTGGGGTAGAGAGGGCTCCCGTAAGCCGTGGTGAAGGCAACCTTTATAGGAGAAGCAAATCTCTGATTTAAAAAACCATAAAGCGGAAGACCAGTACCCGCATTAGGCTGGTCTGCAGTTTAATTTGTTGCTGGCTATCTTGCTCTTGCTTGTTGCTGGATCTCAACATTTTGAACCGAGAGAGAGACTTAGCTGTCGTACAAAGCTAAGACTCTTTAACATCATATTTGTATAGATACTCCCTCAGACATTTGGGCTCATGGATTTTAAATGTCTGAGGGACTGACACTCGTCTGACAAGACGTTGAAATCATCATGTATGTATTTATATGATAGATAGATAGATAGATAGATAGATAGTCTTGGAAGTTATATTAACCTTCAAAACTGTCAGGTTGAAAAAAATTATTTATATGTTTTTAGTCCTTCATTGGTAAATTATTTTGTCAGTAAGTCATTTAATCTGAAATTGCTGAATCAGCTTGCTTTCTCGAACTCAGTATTGTCCTAAGTTTTCAGGAATCATCAATTGTTTACCATGAAACACTGCTTCGGGGATTTAAAAACCAAACAATATATTAAATCATGGCTCCCCAGCAGCGTTTATCAAACACCACCTCCCTTAAACAAAGGAAGAAAAATCGTTCCGGATAATGGATCTCTTCTTTTTGCTCCATATTAATTAGGCTAAGTTATTCAGGTTATCAAAAATATTTTCTGACCTGTATTATTCGTCCTTGTCTCCAAAAAAAGAAAGTATTATTTACAAATCTACTATATATATATAATGAAAATTACAATTGAATTTACCAAAATGATCCAAGATGGTAAAATTAAATTAAATTATAAATATTAAAGAATTAATATTTATAAAATTATCTCGGCCAGATATAAAAGCTCGATAAAACCAAATAGGATATAGAATTTTTTATCTTCCACCAGACTATCCATTCATGTGTAATCACCTTTTTCTTTACCATATTCCCTCTGCTTAACTTATTTTGTTTTCAAGTAAGATCTTTGACTTACTTATTGTTTCATCAAATACTTCTGCATGCAAAATCCGATCCCGCATTTTGCTAATTCCTACCCTCTGATGAGAAGGAGTGTATTTCTTCGAAACTCCGCGGATTAAGGACTATCCATTTATCTAGTGTTTCCTTTTCAGATTAAATATGTTTTTAACTCATTTCAAAGTGTTTTTTAACATAATTTATTAATTGTTTGCTCATATATATATATATATATATATATATATATATATATATATATATATATATATATATATATATGGCTTGGATAAATCCATTATACATACTTATCGTCTCCTTCTGTGTGATGGATATTTTATTTATATATTTACATTCTTATTTACTAATAATCTCTTTATATTTATTAGTTTATTTAAAGATGTACATAAAAAATGTGATATAAATATATACTTGAGTTTTTTTATACATTAATAACGTTGTTTTGGATTTCGTCTATTAATCTGCTTTAATTAGTTTTATATGATTTTAAAGAGAGTCAGGATATCTAATAAATGCTTTATTTAACTGTTTAAATATTTTATTTTTATCACCACCTCGTTTTACCATTATTCTTATATATATATATATATATATATATATATATATATATATATATATATAAAACTATTTCATTTATTCACATAAATTTACTATACGAAAGTATAGATTTATGCGTAAACTTTAAGTATTTACTTCAAAAGTGCTCAATACGTAGGTAGAGCTAGTTAGTAATTTATAAAATATATATGGCGATTAAGCTACACTGAATATTCTGCGTTTCATCCAACTATAGGATTCGTCAGGCTTATGCGTAAGCCTGACGAATCCTATAGTTGGATGAAACGCAGAATATTCAGTGTAGCTTAATCGCCATATATATTTTATAAATTACTATATATATATATATATATATAACTACTTCATTTACTCACATAAAATTAATATACGAAAGTATAGATTTATGCGTAAACTTTAAGTATTTACTTCAAAAGTGCTCAATACGTAGGTAGAGCTAGTTAGTAATTTATAAAATATATATGGCGATTAAGCTACACTGAATATTCGGCGTTTCATCCACTATAGGATTCGTCAGGTTTATGCGCGAATTCTGTGGTTGTTTATATATATATATATATATATATATATATATATATATATATATATATATATATATATATACATATATATATATATATATATATATATATGATTGTTCTTTAAATGTTTTTCAATATGGCTCTTTTTTATCATATGAAGTGGTCTTCTAGAATTAGGATTCAACTGAAACATGTATGCACATATGTAGGCAATAATTTTTGTATAATAAACAGACTATATATATATATATATATATATATATATATATTATTTTCGTTATGTACATATAATCATATTATGCTACGATGTGCAGACCGTTTCGATCATTATTGATCTCATTTGGCAAGAAAAATTCTGAAAAATTAAAAAAAAAAATTTGAAGAACTTTTTTATAATTTTAGAGGAGAAATTATTTTACCATGTCTAACGTATAGGACGGTTATAAAGTAAGACATTTAAAACCATGCTATATTAAAGATAAAACCTTTAAACCATGTTATACGTTAGATATGGTAAAATATTTTCTCCTCTAAAATTATAACAGTTCTTTTAATTTCCAATTCTTTTTTCTTGCTTGATGAGATCAATAATGATCGAAACGGTTTTTACATCGTAGCAAGATATGACTTTATTTACATAAAGCAAAGATTATAAATTTGCATTCCTTGATTAAGCACTATCAACGGCCCTTCTTGGAATTCAATGATTTTTATTTTTCACTATTTTTAACCTGGATTATATATATATATATATATATATATATATATATATATATATATGTGTGTGTGTGTGTGTGTGTGTGTGTGTGTGTGTGTGTGTGTGTGTGTGTGTGTGTGTCTTTGTAATAGGTTTAATGATTAATGTTAAATTCTGTAGATTAAAATATATACAAATATATTTAAGTTAAGAATTTATTGTTTGAAACGAGGAATATATGTGTATATATATATATATATATATATATATATATATATATATATATATATATATATATATATATATATATTTAAATATTTTTTGCGGAGTACAAAATTTTATCATGGCTATGTAAAGACCAAATTTAAACTTGTTCAAAAACATTATTTTAGATTGTGAAATTAAAAAATAAAATCGAATGTGTCAGCTGACCGGTTTCGAAGCTCGCTCAACAGAGCTAAAATCGAGCTTAATTACGTTTTAAAAAGAAAAAGGGGGGACAATCAATCGAAGATGAAAAAGTAGGGGAGAATATATGTATAAAAAAGGGGGGATGAATTAATTATTAAATAGAAACTAGATTAAGTCCTAAGAGATTCTCTTTTTGTTTGCAAAGAGAAGGTCTCAGAGTCTTAATATATATAGTTTCTAGAATTTTAAGATGATAAAGAGAGTGCGACTTGCTAAGGATGGAAAAAAAGTCCGCACTAAAATTCGAAGCGCAAATACGATTATTTATAAGGTGATCTCCTATAGATGAGCCATGGGTATTGCTCAAAACGTCCGAAGGTAGGTAGTTTCCATTGAGAATTTTGGATGGAGCATGTTGTTTTACCCTATTATCTAATCTTTGAGACGTTCGCCCGACGTAGCGCACACCGCAGCTACATTTAAATAAATAATAGAATTGTTATGGTGGGTTTACAAGAAAAAACAACACGGGTATTTGATGCAAAGTAACATTTTTGTACGATAATATATATATATATATATATATATTATATATATATATATGTGTGTGTGTGTGTGTGTGTGTGTGTGTGTGTGTGTGTGTGTGTAATAGGTTTAATGATTAAGGTTAAATTCTGTAGATTAAAATATATACAAATATATTTAAGTTAAGAATTTATTGTTTATAAAATATATTTAAGTTAAGAATTTATTGTTATATATATATATATATATATATATATATATATATATATATATATATATATATATACTAGCTGTACCTTGCCACGCGTTGCAGTGGCTCAATTTGGTGTAATGTAAAAATTTAATAAAAAGAGAAAAATGCATGTTTCTTATATTCTTAGTACAGCAATCCACTCCGAAATGTAAAAAAGAAGGCGAAAATGAAAAAAAATGGTACTCTCGCAAAATTTGATCTGGATCCTCGGGAGTTTCTGTCAATCATTCATGGTTTGGACTCGACCAACAATCAGTGGATGAAGCCGAACGTAGCAAAAATGTTGAAACGCTAAATGTTTTTGTTTTTTTGTTGTTTTCTGTATACAAAAATGTGAGTTAGTAATTAATATTTGGTTGATGGGGGGGGGTTACTATACAAAGATTCGAAAAAGTTGTCCAAAAACAAATAAATGAAAGCAAAGGTAAGGTAAGTTACGTTTCTACCTAACTGGATAATTGTTTAGTGTTTTTATGTAATGTAAAATGTTTAATCGGCTCGAAAAACAGAAATGGTCGCAGAGTCTGTTGAATACGTTAAGTTTGGGAAAGTAAGTTGAAAACTAAAAACTATACAAAACAGTGTCTGAAACCCCACAAATATATGTTACCATGACATAGGCTGGCATAATCGGTGGGTTTCTGACAGTATTTTGTATAGTTTTTTAGTTTTAACTCACTTTCTCTAACTTAAATTAATCAACAGTGTCCGCCACCATTTGTAGCTTTCAAATACACCGATAAACACTGTTTTTCAAGCCGACTAAACGTTACATTAAATGAAAAGTGTTCATATTACTAAACACAGATACAAAAAAGTTGTCAAAAAATAAATATATAACAAATAAATGTTATCAAAGGCAAGAAAAGTAAATGTTCTACCTAACTGGATAAGATTTTAGTGTTTTTATGTAATGTATAATCGGTTCAAAAACATTCAATGTTTATCGGTATATCTGAAAAATAGAAATGGCGGCAGACTGTATCGAACACGTTAAGTTTGGGGAAATTTTGGGAAAATGAGTTTAAACTAAAAAACTATACAAAATACTGTTAGGTACTCACTCAATATATGTTATCATGACGTAGGCTGGCATATAATCGGTGGTTTTAAACTTTTGCTCGATACAGCTGACGACTTTTAAAAGTCCCTTTTAGTGATTACCTGGTTTGAGGATATTTGTACAACTAAACGGCAAATCTGCTCAAAAAAGTCCGGTATTATTTTACTTTAAAGGCTGTTTCACGTTCGTATATAACGAAATATTTTATTGTAGATTTCGGCGTGCTAAAACGAATCTGCAAACCGTTTCCGTAGCAAAAAGAAAGTTTTCATAATATTCATGAAATTACTTTTTCGAAAAGTGGGTGATCACTTTTCAATGTAAATTTAACTTAGAATGAGCACCCACTTTCTGGCCACCTGAGAGAGGGGCATTTTTCTGTGTTTCTTGGCTAAAAAGTTTTTTGTTTGATTTCTTTTGTTTGGTAATAACCCCTGGACTCTGGAACTATTTTCCATTTCACAGCCGTAGCCTTCGTTTACGCTATGCGTGAGCATAAACGAAAGCTGTTTAGCCAATAAACATGGGAAAAAATCCCCCCTCTCTCAGGTGGCTAGAAAGTGGGTACTCATTTTAAGTTAAATTTACATGGAAAAGTGATCGTCCACTTTTCGAAAAAGTAATTTCTTCACATCATAAAAACAATTTTTTTGCAACGGAAACGGTTTGCAGATTCGTTTTTAGCACACCGAAGTCTACAAAAAAAATGTTGTTATATACGAACGTGATACGCACGGCCCTTAATGGAAAATTATATCAAAAATCCGGGGGGAAATAGTTTTCAATAAAAACAGCAAATGAATTCGATAAAAAAAAATGGATGCTATGTTGTTTTTTTTTGTTTTTTTTTTTCTGTGTGTTTCTTGGCTAAAAAGTTTTTTGTTTGATTTCTTTTGCATGGTAATAACCCCTGAACTCTGGGACTATTTTCCATTTCACATACGTAGCCTTTGTTTATGCTATGCGTGAGCATAAACGAAAACTGTTAAATATGCACTCGCGTACCAAACTGCCTTGTCAAAAAACCTTTAAGCCAATAAACACAAAAATAAATGCCCCTTCCCCAGGTGGCCAGAAATTGGGCTCATTTTAAGTTAAATTTACATCAAATTAAGATCACCCACTTTTCGAAAACAAATTTCATGAAAACTATTTTTGTACTCATTGGGCGTTGATTTCCATGGCGACCCGCAGAATTATTTAATGGTCGTTCCCTTAGCCCCCCCCCCCTAGTCAAGGCTAACGCATGTGCACGTGACATTTTTTATTTATTTACTTACGTGGCGGAGTTATACAACCATCACCCGCAAGCGAATTTCTATACTGATAGGTTTTTTGAAATTTTTTCACTGGATTATTATTGATTGAACACTAACCAGATTATGAAAAAAAATTGAAAAAAAAAAAATTATTTCAACATTTGAAAGGGGTACTCACTTTTTAGTTACCACGTTCTGGTAAATCGGTCACCCATTTTTTTTTTTTTTTTTTTTTTTGCTAAATACGGAAGTGTCTTCGGAAGATATAAAATGGTCGCATGTTGACGAAGCAATGTATCGGGAGGCGTACGGGATGGAAAATTATTGGTAAATTTTTAGATTAGGTCCACCTCCTCAATTTTCTTTTAAATGACGCTTTGTAATGGTTTTCGACTATGCTGAATACGAAAATCGCATTGAAATTTTGCAGAATAAGTAGTTATCAAGATATAAAAAGTTGTATTATGCATTGTAATCTTTGGCGGCCATCTTTTTTACGCGCGTGCATTTGTTTATGGCGCGTGCATTTGTTTATGGCGCGTGCGCGCGTAAAAAGATGGCCGCCAAAGAATACAATGCATAATATAACTTTTTATATCTTGATAACTACTGATTTCCGCAAAATTTCAATGCGATCTCCGTATTCAGCATACTCGAAAACCTATGTATGTTGTCACTTAAAGGAAAATTGTGGAGGTGGACCTAATCTAAAAAATACCAAATTATTAAACATTTCGATACTCATGCAGAGAGTGATCCGTGCTGAAATAATAATGTTATTATTTTAAAAGCCATTCTTAACATGGGGAGGAGAGAGTGTTTTGTACCTATTCTGTACTTTAACCTTACAATTGAATAAAAAAAAAAAACATATCATAAAACTTTAATTAAACGTGGAAATACGATTTAAAAAATAGCGCGGATCACTCTCTGCATTAGCACCAACATTTCTCCAGCATGTTAGTGAAATTTATAATACTTAAAAAAATTAAAAAAAAAAAAAAGAAAGTTTAAAAAAAAAAAAACCCTCACCTTTCATAAAAACAAATTATTAAAAAAAAACACCCATAAACTGACTTTTAACTAAATAAGTAAAAAAAAAAAAAATTTTAAACTCGAAACTTTATTTTCATAAAAACAATAAAAAAAGTCATGTTCAATCTATTTTTTTTCTTTGAGAAACAAATATATTTCTGACTTACAAATGCGGTAGAGACTCATATTATTTTTACTTTCTATAGTTTTGATATACCGCGTTTTTATTGGTTACAAAATGGGTGACTGATTTATCAGAACGTTGTAACTAAAAAGTGAGCACCACTTTTAAATGTCGAAATAATAATTTCTTTTTTAATTTTTTTTTTTAATAATCTGTTTAATTAGTGTCCAATCAATAATAATCCAGTGAAAAAAAAATCCAAAAACCTATAAGTATAGAAATTACGCATGGGAGTATAACTACGGCACTTTCGCACTTACTTTTACAAAGATTATTTATGTTAACTCTTTTCATAAATAATTTTTTTTTAAAAAGTAACTAAACCATTTATTGATAATTTGTCACGTGTACAAACATTTATTTATTTATTTATTTACGTAGGTTTAACTCTTTTCATGAATAAGAAAAGTTTTACTCTTTAAGAATAATAAAAGGAAAAAATGCAGAGAGTGATCCGCGCTATTTTTAAAATCGTATTTACACGGTTAATTAAAGTTTTACGATATGTTTTTTTATTCAATTGTAAGGTTAAAGTACAGAATAGGTACAAAACACCCTCCCCTCCCCATGTTAAGAATGGCTTTTAAAATAATAACATTATTATTTCAGCACGGATCACTCTCTGCATGAGTATCATAAAAATTAATACAAATAATACTTATCTCAATAAGTGAAAGGCTCATTTCTACCGGAAATGAAATGGGGACAATCTCGCAGTTACGAAAAATATTTTCATTTATAATTTAATATTTTTATAATTCGCAATGTTAAATTATTTTAATAACATGCAAACATTCTTTGACTTTAAAAATAGATTTTCTGAAAATTTAAATTAAATTGGTAACGTAGAAATATGGTTTTATTCACTTTTAACGAACCAAAAATTACATTTTTATATATATAGATATTTGTATATATTTTAATTTACAGAATTTAATTTTAATCATTAAACCTATTATATTGCTCTATTTTTATATATTGAGCCTTACTTTTTGACTAGGATCGGCCTGAAAGTAATATCTGGCAAGAAAATTCACGTGATCTGTAATATGTGACTTATCTCATTTATATATATATATATATATATATATATATATATATATATATATATATATATATAATCCTCGAAAAAGATTTTCATTGTAAAATAATACAATACAATCTATTTAAATAAAAAAAAATAGATGTATGCGTTTTTAATTATTTAACAGATAAACTTATAAACAACGGGTCAGGTTACACCGAAATTAACAGGAAATAGTAATCATACACCAAGGGTGGTTTATAACGAATAAAATCATTGTTTGTGTGGATGAATGACGGGTCCAAACATATATCGGCATTTTTAAATGAGAAATATTCATTTCAATTAGCCGACATGTTTTATTTCTTTCTGCACATGCTCAACTTCAATTCAGTTCTTCAAGTCGTTTAATATAAAACCTATGTTATCTTTCTCTCGATAACAACATCACTAGAGAACGCGGAATGTTTTGGTTTCGATTCTAGTTGATGGCACCAAGTCATTTTTTTAAAGGCATCAGCACTTATCAAGGCCAAGGGGCACTCGAGGGTAAGGGTTAAGGGTGTACAGCTTATTTAGATGCTTTTATAATAAAACTTTCTTGGAGTTTTTTTTACAATCTTTTAAGACAATAAATATTTTTAACAACAATTACTTTTTTGCCGGAAATCTCTCGCGATCAAAGACAAACTATTTTTTTTAATTTGTACTTTTCTTAAGGAAAAGAGATCAAATTTTAAGAACAAGTTTTGATAGAAAAGCTTACTTGGGCTAATGTCAGATTCCGTTTTTTTTTTTTTTCAAATAATGCGTAAATATTGCTCGAGATTCTGAAATTGGAAATATTTATTGTCTAGCCTAAATTTTGTTAATCTGTTATTTTTTCTTTAAATTATTCCTTCTGTTCCATTTATATAATTTTCTTTTCTTTAAATAATTTTTCCTTTACTTTAAATAACTTCTCTATTTTTCTTTCAATAATTTCTCCTGTTCTTTTTTGCAAAGAAATAAGAATTTATGAGATGCAAACGTAAAATGAAATATACGAAAACATATTTTTTCCTTTTTATCCATTTATCGATTAGAGAAAACAAATATTTATATAAAATCAAAAGTCTAATGTTTTTGAATGCGTATGTTTTTTGTATTTTTTAAAGTTTTCTTTGCACATTTCCTGAATTCAAATAAATGTAAGAAAATTACGATAACATAAAATAGAGGTTAATTTCATTGCAAAATATAACTTTTCTTAACAAACAAGATATAAATAATCATTAAATATTTAGAAAACTATTTTCCTTTTTCAAATTTTTCAAGTTAAAAATTTACTGTTTGTAATGAATGAATGAAATTCCTCGCAACCGACGAAAAAATTGAATGAATACAGTTTATACTTTTTCTTAAAGAAATCTTGCACGACCGATGACAAATTCTAAGTAAAGGTTTTGATAGAAAAGCTTACTTGGGCTATTGTCAGATTCATGCATTTCTTTTCTTCTTTCTTTTTTTTTTTCAAATAATACGTAATTATCGTTCGAGATTCTGGAAATTAAAATATTTGCTATCCTAACTTTAATAATCTGTTTTCTTTAAAATACCACTTACTTTAGATAATTTTCTTTTTCTAAATATTTTTTCTTTTACTTTAAATAACTTCTCACTTTTTTTTTAAATTTACCCTTTTTTCTTTAAAAAATCTTCTGTAAAGAAATAATAATTTGTGGGCTGCAGACGCTAAATTAAATATATAAAAACATACCAATCTTTCTTTTTGATTCATTCATCGATTAGATAATTAAATAATTTCAATTACATTTTTTTAAATGATTGGTTTGACTAAAATACAAAATTTTCTCATAATTATCCGATATTTTAACAAGTTTATGATACATTTGTGTTCTGTTTTCCTAATATAAATTTCAAGTTTAAGTCTCATACCTAAACAGATCAATTGCCTCATGTACTTTATATTTAAAAAAATATGACGCAATAAATGCAGTTAGTTATCTTCGGCACTTCATATCGAAATATCATACAAGGAGAATGTTTCATTTTCGTGGATACAATTTTCATAACAATAACAACAAAATAAAAAAAATGTATTTTCCATCGAAACCTTAAATACTTAATATATAGGGTATTTGAACCAATGCGAAACTTTATATTTGGGTTTTGGCTGGAGAAAATCGGTGCAAAAGTGTGAAAATTAAAGAAATGCCAAGTGAAGGTCGAGCGACGGCGTTACGAATATGCATGCGTAACGTAATAGCTATTGGTTCATGCTTTAATTTTAGCCTTGCAGTAAACATGACTTCATAGGTCAGGCATTAACGTCAAAGGAAAAAATAAATCGTAAGCTAAATGTATTGGTTCGATCCTCGGTGGTGGCGCATGAGTCATTATTTTTACAACTTTTTAAATCATTACTTTATATTGGTTCAAATATAATATCCCTATATATAATAAAAGAGGCGCATTTTTTCCTCCTGGACTAAAATACCGTAGGTTTACAACAACAGATGACACATACAAATCCATTATGTTTAGGCTATTAGCCATTACCTTATTAAACTATAGAACAACATTTTAGACACATTAATTCGTAATATTAAAACATTATATTTAATCCTAGGAGCGACATCATCATCATCATCATCATCATCATCATCATCATCATAATCATCATCACCTACAGAGGAAGTAGTTCCAATTTAATTCTCTATTCCATAAGTCCTCTTACGACCCCATTCTTCACCGCGTGAATTTATACTTTTTCCGACTTTCCCGTATCTACGCCGTCATTAACTGGCTACTGACTTCATACACATCGCATACTCTTACCACTTTTCATCTACACAAATAATGATGTCTCCCTTTACGTATTCACTGAATTTCGATTCTCTGAACTCTAAGCATTCCTACATCCTAGATTAACGGTATTAGCCTCAAAACCGAAAACTCAATTGCATTTACATATGACCTATTCCGATTACATGCATACGAAATAGAAAACTTCTGGCTTATTTCTTATCGTATGTGTGTGCGCGCTATTAAACTACTAGGCCGCATAAACTTCTGCACGTGTGTACTTGTGTTTACACACTTACACGTGCGTGTGTGTGTGTGTTTGTTTTTGTTTACTTGGGTGCGTGTGTTTATGCATGTGTGTGTGCCATTAAACTAATAAGCCGCAAAAACTTGCGCAAGCATGTTTGTGCTTCTACGGGACACACCTTATTCTATTCCATTCATGTGTAATAGTATCTCTAAGAAAGTCGAAATTGCTGTGCGATGTTCTACTGATAACATGTTCCAAAACGCTCCAAATAGGATAATCCAAAGGTTTTAGGTCTGGGCTAGAAGGTGGCCATAAACATTACTCCCAAAAATTACTGAAATTTGATTTGCCGAGATCTTGTATTTTTCTAGCTGTGTGAGCCAGAGCACCATCCTGTGTCCATACATAATTTCCATTTGGATAGTTTGTTTTGAGCCATAGCAATATCTGATATCTCAAAGTTTTATAGTACGTGTCAACATTGATTTTCTCATCAGATTTGTAGAATTTTATGGGCATCTTTTTTCCATCAGAAGCTACAACACCAAAAGCCATAATCTGAGCAGGATGTTTTGTCCTGAATTTCCCTTTAACCTCAGCTGTTGATGCCGCGAAGTATCTGTCATTTCTACGGTTCAAAACAGTTTCGACAGTGAAGATCTTTTCATCGGAAAAGATCGTTACAATAGAAGGATTTTTCTTTAGCCATGTAATAATTTTCTTGCACCTTTCAAGTCTTTTTTCTTTTAGAGAATTTGTCAACAATTGTTTCGGTGTTCTTGTATATGATCTTAAGTTCAAATCATATTTTACTGCATTTCTTACGGTCTTGCTGTCCACCTTAAGTTCACTTGCCATTTTTCGCATGGATTTCGTTGGATCTTTTTGAATCTTAGATTCGAGAGTTCTGATAAATGTTTTGGTGCGTTTTTTTGTTGATCCTCCACTTCAAGTCTTTCTAGTAATAGTTTTGCTCGTAGTCATTTTATTCTTTACATTGTAAACTGTTTTTTTTTTTCGGACACTCCACTATTCCAGATATCTTCTTCGGTGAGACGTGTGCATTCAGTAAATCACACACACTTTGAGGTTTGGCCTCCTGATTGCTCACATGGGTAAACATTTCTGAAAAGATGCGGATAATAACGGTAAATATAGTTATGACATCAACATTTGTAAGTTTTCTAAAACAAGTGGCGCAAGTCTTGCTGAGAAAAGACAACTCGAAGTTCACTGTTAATTTTGATTCCCTCCCCTGTATTTTTCTTTGTTCTTTTTTTTTTTTTTACTTGAATGCGTCTATGTGTGTGTGCGGGTATGTTCGTATGTATGTGTATGTGTGTGCCATAAAACTATTAAGCCGCTTAAATTTGAACACGCGTGTGTTGGTGTTTATACACATAAATGTGCGCGTGGGTTTGCGTGTGCGTTTGCTTTTTTGTTTGTTTTTCTTGCGAGCGTGTGTGTTTGCTTTGAGTATGTGTACGTGCGTGTGCTTGCAGCATCAAAACATATACTTATTATTATGTTTACTATTTCGCAGTAGTAAATAAAATAATGAAATAAATCGCAACTGACGAAATACTATTTTTTTAAGTACTCGCGAATTCATTCACAACTGTGAAATTATTCAAAATTGCAGAAATACAGCAGAAACGCAACTGAAAAAAATAATTTAAAGGTTCTTTTGAATATAAATATGTCGAATGAAGTGCTGCTGCTGCTGCTTATGCACTTATATAAGCGTGCTATTTTTTTAAATAGTATTTTCACGTTAAATTCAAGTTTTACAATATCTTTTTCTTTATTAAATTGTTAAGTGAAAGTAGAGAAAAACTGAAAATAAAATAATTTTTGGTAAAAGTGCAACGGAAATTTATATTTCGTTCCGTTTTAAATTCGGTGCATTTTTACATTACGTCCAGTCATCGTTCACATTCGACATGACAACATGCGGAGGTTGGATGGGGAGGGGGAATGTCAATTCCGAAAGCCGTCCTTAACATGGGAAGGTTGGGTTATTTATTCGTTATATGCATGCCCGAAAACGTATAAAAGTCGACATTTCAAATGTGAACGCCGGGTTGGACTTATGTAAAAAAAACCAAAAAAACCCATACCTGTTCACACTGAAACACTTATCACAATATTCTGTGGATCTATATTAAAAAAACTTGCTAAACTTTATGACATATTTCCATTCAATGGATGTCAGGCGCGAACGAACACCCCATAATTTTATTATACCATATTTCTTCAAACTGAAACATAATTATCAAAGTATACTTACGCAGAATGATATGAAAAGTCTTTATTAAAGTTTGTGCCTATTTCCATTCTATGGTGGTCAGGCGCGAACGCAGACCCAACAATCTTATTACACCATCCCTATTAAATTAAAACATACTTATCAAAGTATTCTTATGTACATTTATATCAAAAACACTTGTAAACGTTTTTTTTTTTTTTAATTTTTTATTTCCATACTTTGTGGACCAGGCGCGTACGCAGACCCCACAATTTTCATGAACCACCATTCTGCCAGATCAAACATACCCATTCCTGTGTCTCGATACATCTTCTATCATTATATGTAATCAGTTTTTTAAAATAGTCAACCATATAGGAGCCTATTCGTGACCAGACACACACACACACACACATATTCAGCTTTATATATATATATATATATATATATATATATATATATATATATATATATATATATATATATATAACAATTGTTGAATATTATTCTTTCGTTTTTGGGGAGCACAATAAAAAAAACTAAAAACTTAAACGGAACGAAATCTAAATTTCTGTTCCATTTTTAGAACAACCCTAAAACAGAGCATCCTTCGCAAGTTTTACCTGATTTGTTTTTATAATTCCAAATTTAAATCATTGTGCATTTATTCAAACAGTCCTTTTATCTCGCTAGGTCAAATCCCCCTCCTCCAGCAAGAATATATATAAAACGATTATCCCTATATTCAAGTTTTACGATGTCCTTTTTTGTTTATTTTATTGTTAAGTGAAACTGCATAATAGTTACAAAACGCCCGCCATTCCGGTAACATAAGTGCATAAGTACCAATAAAGTGATTTTTAATATCGCATTCAACTAAATCAATGACAAGCGACAATTAAATGAATGGTTTCTTTTATTGTCGCTACACCGTAATCACGTGATTAAAATAATAGCAGACCAAAAAATTGGGAGACCTAAGGGTCGGGAGAACCTGAAATAGTAATTCGAGCAGGTACGTATCAGAAAATACTAGAAATAACAATTTTGTTTTAATAAGAAGAATAACGAAATAGTAATTCGTCCTTTCCTAGTAAATACGGTACTAAATAAAGGAAAGTGCAGCAGCAGCAACAACAACAACAACAACAACAACAATAATAATAATAATAATAATAATAATAATAATAATAATAATAATAATAATAACTAGCGGGGCCTGTGGAAATTCCACAGTGGACTCTTTCATATGTAATATATTGATGTTGGCATTTTTGTGGATGTTCAGCGTAAATGGAGACACTCTGATATTATTGTAGTTCTTTTGTTAAAACTGCAAAAGTATTTATCTAAGCTAGCAGGGACGCTCAGCATAGCCTGGTCATAAAATACGCTTAAACATGATATTTTAAGTTATACAGATTTCGTATATATTACTATAAGAGTCAATTTTCGATCCATTCTTATATATTATAAACTTGAGATTTCAAAAATAAAAATATATCCATATGGCCTGTGTGCATCAGCTTCAATCGAAACCGAAACCAACACTTATGAAGAAAAAACAATATATGTATATATAACTTGAGTTCCTTCAACTATAATTGAAACCGAAACAAAAACTTATGAAGAATTCTTGGTAAATTTATTTATTACAAGAAATGGAAAGGCATAACAATCAAACGACAGTCACTCGGAAGAAAAAAAATAAATGTGATACATAAAATAACACACAAGCTATCGTATTAATATATAGATTAGAATATGTTATGTACCAAAAACAATTTTTCATGAAACTATTTTAGTTAAAACAATGTTGTAACAAAATAATTTATTTAGAAAAAGGAACTGTCATTTAATATATATATATATATATATATATATATATATATATATATATTAGATTTAATGTTTTTATAAAACTATTTTATGAAAAACCAGCTTCGTTTCGCTAATAACGTGTCGCTTTTTTGGTTAGTAACGTCAAGGCTTTTCATGAAGTTCGAGGTTTCATAACAGATATGCATCTTGCCTTTTGTTTACATGTAGCAATAATATTTTAACGAAAACATCAACGTCTCTCTCTCTCTCTCTCTCTCTCTCTCTCTCTCTCTCTCTCTCTCTCTCTCTCTCAATAAACAAATGTAAAAATAAAGAAACAATGAAAAAAACAAACAACTGCTCAATTTTTGTCCCCGCCGGCCGAGAGATTTGTGTTATCGTTTTATTACTACGGAATAACTTAAAATCAATCATTTCTTAACAACTTTTGGAAGACAAAACCTTAAATTTTATAGAATTAAAAACAAATATAGCGGTGAGAACACGCTAATCGAATACAACCTGGAGTGTTCGTAAATGTATAAAGCAACCAAATTTGACGGAAAGCGTGACACACAAAAGAAGACATACGCTATCGTATTAATATATATATATAGATAATAATAATAATAATAATCATAATCATTATAATAATCATAATCATAATAATAATAATAATAATAATAATAATAATAATAATAATAATAATAATAATAATAATAATAAAACAAATAAATAAATAATTGACGTTTCAGTTCATTTTGAGTTTTAGTTTTTAAGTTTAATGGGCACTAAGTATATTTTGGCGGTGATTTTTTTTTACACAGGCATCACCACATTATCAAGGCCAAGAGGCCACTCAAGGATAAGGGTATTAGGCCAGGGTATTCCCATTGTCACATTAATCAAAATATCACATTTAAGCGTATTTTACGACCAGATAATGCTAGGTGGCCTGCTAGTTTTTAAACAAAATTCAATAAAATTTGAATTTGCTCAAAAATAATAAATGTTATAAAGTTCATCCACCCCGCGCCGGTAGAAGTGCCAAGCGGAAGTTGTTAATTCATTACAATATTGTAAGTATAATTCTATTCTTTTTTAAAATCATCCTAAAACCGGAACTTTATAATATTAATATTTGATAATAATATAATTATAAGTTACCATTAAAATGGTAAGAGAGAGAGAGAGAGAGAGAGAGAGGGGTCAAACGAAATGTTATAGTTAACAATTCGTTCAACTTCTGCAGGATCGGTTTAGCAACGTGCGGTCGGGAACTGTCGTGGGGGAGAATTAAGTCTTTTTCGTTGACGAATGTTGTCGAAGTGTCTGATGTATTTCATGCATTTTTTGACAATACTTCTCCGCCGTAATGTTTCACCTGCATTAAAAAAAATACTGTAATGTATGAGACCGGTCGCAGACCACCTACCGCCAGCATGACTTTCTTTAAGTGCAACTCTGGCTTCGAGAAGTGTCGTGGAGCTTCGCCGGCGGCTAACCGCCGAGCTGAGCATCGCCATGTGTCGTAAGAAATCCACTTTTTATCGCAAGTCACAACGCGGCCGAGTAACCGGTCATTCTTGTTGCGTAACAGAAGTGAAGATGACACTTCATAACGGCGTTTCTTTCGGGTGATCGCTCAATTAGTGAGGCACCGATTTTTTTAGTTTTTTATTTTCTTTTGTCTTTCCAATGTCTTTCAAGTGGTTAGAAATTGTCGTATACGTTATGTTTAATTCAGAAGTAAGTTCTCGAACAGTTGTGCGTGGATTGGCTTCGATTAAAGCCCTAAAATTATCGTTGGCAACTTTCGATGGCCGACCACTACGCTCATCATCTTCAAGAATTGTACGAATTTGCTTCATTGTCATCTTGTATTCAACGTTCTGAAAAGAAGACATAATTTAAAAAAAAAAAAAAACGATTGCAATTGAAACGATTAGATAGAACGAAAAATGTTATTTAAAATCTATACTCAAAATTCATTTTTCTTTATTGATATTCATATTAAAAATACTCTTTTCTATTTACTTAAAAATAAAATACAATTTTCTTATATATGGGTTGTGGAAATGCATTCATTAGCAAAAGATCTAGCTAATTTGCATAGTTTTTTAAACATTCATTTTAATTAATTCCCTATTAGTTGTTTTTCGGTTTTCTCGTGGGATTATCATCTAGAGTTAACTATTACGTGTAATTATATTCATGCAGATATTCTACATGATTTATACTTGCATAATATTTGCGTAAAATCTTTACAGTAAACCAAAATTTGTTTCTATATATATTTATGTATACGCATATATTTTTGTTTAATCTATCTATCTATCTATCTATAAAAGTGAACGTGTCTGTGTGTCTGTGTGTCTGTCTGTGTGTGTGTGTACATTTCCCTATGCAATAACTCTGTCAATTTTAAGTCTACAGACTCGACATTTGATATACAGGTTACTAAGATTTGGGAAAATCTACGCGATCGGTTTTCGGCCAGAAATTTGGCTGTTAAGGGGTCAACGTTCAACGATTTGCCCTTTGAGAACTCTGCCAGACTCCTTCGACAATTTTTGGTCCAAACACTTGATATTTTATATATAGGTTCCTTGGACATGGATCTAACATAATAACTGGATTCGAGCCCAAAACAAAAATTTTATGGGGTGATAATAGGGGTCAAATTTAAAAAATTGACCTTTTTTCTTTTTTTTTGCTCAGCATACACCTCCAAAAACCCGGGCAACGCCGGCCAACGCCGGCCAACGTCGGGCACCCATTGCTAGTATATCTATAAAAGTGAATGTGTCTGTGTGTCTGTGTGTCTGTCTGTGTACATTTTCCTACGCAATAACTGCCAATTTTTAGTCTACGGATTCGAAATTTGATATACAGGGTACTGAGATTTGGAAAAAATCTTTGGGATCGGTTTTTGGCCAGAAATTTAGCTGGTAATGGGTCAAAGCTCAACGATTCGACCTTTGAGAACTAAACCAAACTCCTCCGACAATCGGGGGTTTAAACACTTGAAATTTTAGATATAGGTTCCTTGGACATTGATCTAACTTAATAACTCGATCTGAGCCCAAAACAATAAATTTTAAGGGGTCATAATAGGGGTGAAAGTTTTTAAAAATTGACCTTTTTTTTTTTTCTTTTTTTTTTTTTGCTCACCATACACCTCCAAACACCCGAGCAACGCCGGGTTGAAATGCTAGTATATCTATAAAAGTGAACGTGTCTGTGTATCGGTCTGTCTGTCTGTGTACATTTCTCCACGCAATAACTTTGTCAATTTAAAGTCTACAGACTCAACATTTGATATACAGGGGACTGAGGTTTGGGAAAATCTATGTGATCGATTTTCGGCCAGAAATGTTGCTGTTAAGGGGTCAAAGTTCAACGATTTGACATTTGAGAACTCTACCAGACTCTACCGACAATTTTCGGTCTAAAAACTTGAAATTTTATATATAGGTTCCTTGGACATGGATCTAACTTAATATATTGATTTGAACCCAAAACAATAAATGTTAAGGAGTCATAATAGGGGTAAAATTTAAAAAAAAAAGTCCTTTTTTTTGTTTTTCTATGTTTGTTTGTTTGTTTTTTTTTTCTCAGCATACACCTCCAAACACTCGGGCAACGCCGGGCATCCATGCTAGTATATCTATAAAAGTGAACGTCTATCTGTCAGTCTGTGTATCTGTCTGTGTGTCTGTGTGTGTACATTTCCCTACGCAATAACTTTGTCAATTTATTGTCTACTGACTTGAAATTTGATATACAGGGTACTGAGATTTGGGAAAATCGATGTGATCAGTTTTCGGTCAAAACCTTGGCGATTAAGGGGTCAAAGTTCAACGATGTGTCCTTTGAGAACTCTACCAAACTCCTCCGACAATTTTGGGTCTAAACACTTTATATTTTATATATAGGTTCCTTGGACATGGATCAAACTTAATAACCGTATTTGAGACCAAAACAATAAATTTTAAGTGGTCACAATAGGGGTCAAAGTTTAAAAAATTGACCGCTTTATTTTTTTTTTCTCAACATACACATCCAAATACCCGGGCAATGCCGGGAACCCGTGCTAGTATATCTATAAAAGTGAAGGTGTGTGTGTGTCTGTGTGTGTGTCTGTCTTTCTGTCTGTGTGTCTGTGTACATTTCCCTACGCAATAACTCTGTCAATTTTTAGTCTACAGACTATAAATTTGATATACAGGGTACAGAGATTTGGGAAAATCGATGTGATTTGACTTTTGAGAACTCTACTAAACTCCTTCGACAATTTTGGGTCTGGACACTTGAAATTTTAGGTATAGGTTCATCGGACATGGATCTAACTTAATAAGTTGATTTGAGCCCAAAACAATAAATTTTAAGTGGTGATAATAGGAGTCAAAACTAAAAAAAATTGACGGTCTTTATTTTTTTTTAATTTATTTTTTTTTTCTCAGCATACACCTCCAAACACCCGGGCAACGCTGGGCCGAAAAGCTAGCCTATATATCGATAAAAGAGAACGTGCCTATGTATCTGTCTGTATGTATGTGTGTCTGTGTGCATTTTCCTCCGCAATAACTATGTTAATTTTCAGTCTACAGACTCGAAATTTGATATACAGGGTACTGAGATTTGGGAAAATCTATGTGATCTGTGTTCGGGCAGAAATTTTTCTGTTAAGGGGTCAAAGTTCAAGCATTTGACATTTGAGAACACCGACAATTTGGAGGTCTAAACACTTGAAATTTTAGATATAGGTCCCTTGGACATGGATCTAAATTAATAACATAATTAGAGCCCAAAACAATAAATATTAAGGGGTCAGAGTAGGGGTCAAAGTTTAAAAAATTGACCGATTGCTGTTTTTGTTGTTTTTTTTTTTTTGTTTGTTTTGTTTTTGCTCACCATACACCTCCAAACACCCGAGCAACGCCGGGCTGAAATGTTAGTATATCTATAAAAGTGAACGTGTCTGTGTATCTATCTGTGTGTCTGTGTGTGTACATTTGCTTACGCAATAACTCTGTCAATTTAAAGTCTACAGACTCGAAATTTTTTTATACGGGGTACTGAGATTTGGGGAAATTGGTGTGATCGGTGTTCGGTTGAAATTTAGCGATTAAGTGGTCAAAGTTCAACGATTATACCTTTGAGAACTCTACCAAACTCCTCCGACAATTCTGGGTCCAAGCACTTGAAATTTTATATATAGGTTCCATGGACATGGATCTAGCTTAATAACTGGATTTGAGCCCAAAACAATAAATTTTAAGGGGTCATAATAGGGGTCAAATTTTAAAAAATTGACCTTTTTTTTTTTTTTTTTTTTTTTTTGCTCAACATATACCTCCAAACACCCGGGCAACGCCGGGCACCCACGCTAGTATATCTATAAAAGTGAACGTGCCTGTATATCTGTCTGTCTGCGTGTATGTGTGTCTCTCTGTCTGCGTACATTTGCCTACGCAATAAGTCTGTCAATTTTTAGTCTACAGACTCGAAATTTGATATACAGGGTACTGAGATTTGGGAAAATCGATGTTATCCGTTTTCGGTCAGAAATTTTGCTGTTAAGGGGGTCAAATTATAATGATTTGACCTTTAAGAACTCTACCAAACTCCTCTGACAATTTTTGGTCAAAACACTTGAAATTTTAGATATAGGTTCCTTGGACATGGATCTAACTTAATTTAGTTTGACCCCAAAACAATAAATGTTAAATGGTCATAACAGGGGTCAAAGTTTTAAAAAATTGACCTCTGCGGTCTCTACCAAATTACTCAGACAATTTCTGGTCTAAATATTTGAAATTTGACATAAAGTGTATTCAAAGATATGGCAGGCTTTTTAATCTGTTTGGGGCGAATCGTTTTAGTTACCAATATATAAATGTATGTATGTATGTTTGCATGTCTACCTAAAACGTTCGACAGAGGCGACGGATTTTCTCAAGATCAGTATCGTTTTAACGTCCGACCTTTCAGACGACCAATATCGAAGAATTGGCTAAAAACATTAATATCTTCACCTTCAAAGAGGAACTTTTCTACAGGGGGGGGTCGCTTTTTTCGCCAATATTGTCGAAAGTCATCCCCTCTGTTCGATTTCTAGCCTTAATTTAAACCTACGGTTTGGCGGTCGTCGTAGCATCAAAGACGTCACGTTTTTTCCACGCTGTTTTCCGCCTTCGGGGTATGGGTTCGAGCCTGCCTTTCTACTACCACTTTTTTTTTTTTTTTTTTGCTCAACACACACCTCTAAACACCTGGGCTGAAATGCTAGTATATATATATATATATATATATATATATATATATATATATATATATATATATATATATATATATATATATGTATATATATATATATATATATATATGTATATATATATATATATATATATGTATATATATATATGTATGTATATATATATATATGTATGTATATATATTTATGACACCACAATTACAAAGAGAAGTTGCAATTACCTTTATTTTTATCTTTTATTACGATATATATATATATATATATATATATATATATATATATATATCGTAATAAAAGATAAAAATAAAGGTAATTGCAACTTCTCTTTGTAATTACCACAATTACAAAGAGAAGTTGCAATTACCTTTATTTTTATCTTTTATTACGATATATATATATATATATATATATATATATATATATATATCGTAATAAAAGATAAAAATAAAGGTAATTGCAACTTCTCTTTGTAATTGTGGTGTCATAAACCAATATCAAAAGAAGAAAATCAAGTCGAGGTTGGTTTAACAAACGAAGTGTATTAACATCACAGGTACAAAGGTAGGAATACGTATATAACTGACTAGCGCTCAGCTAGGCGGTGGAGTACTGTCGCTCCTTCTCACCTGTGTAGACATTACTGGCACTATATATATATTTTTATCTTTTATTACGATATATATATATATATATATATATATATATATATATATATATATATATATATCGTAATAAAAGATAAAAATAAAGGTAATTGCAACTTCTCTTTGTAATTGTGGTGTCATAAACCAATATCAAAAGTCGATTTTTTTTTAAATTTCACATAAATCTACTGTATGTGTCTGGGAGTATCGTCACGCAGATTTTGCAGCGGAATGCATCTGATAAGTATCGAAAATCAAAAACCGAAACCATCCGATAAAAGGAGGAAGTCTGATTTTGACCAAAATTAACACTTTTATACAACCTAACATCACAAGTGCATTTGCGAAGCTTTATCACCGCACAAACAGAAAGGCCCGGCCTATAAAATCAGCTTCTTATTCTTTGGTATGACAGAGGCGCGTTCGAAATGAATGTGTTTTTTAGAGTAACATTGGACCATGATACTTGAGTTTTGTACGTTAAATTTTAATTCAATTGATTATGTAAAAAAAAATAATTTCATAAAATCAATAGTTGGTTCTTGTATAAGACAGAGGCGCGTTCGAAATAAATGTTTCTGCTTAGAGCACAATAAACTATGATACTTCGTTTTTTTTTTTTTTGTTTTGTTTTTTAACTTTAAGTTAAGCCATTGTTTACAGATAATTTTATAAAATCAACAGTAGATTCTCTACAGAGCAATGTATTGTGGACTAAGTCATTGCTGGAAGGCAGGTGAAACTTCCTCCCGATACAGTGCTGCGGATGTCCCTAACTAAAGCAGGAAATCTATCAATTTGATTAAAAAATAGTCGATTTCACAGATTTCGATGGCAAAAAAGGTATGGTTAGAGAGAACATTTGATGATCCTTATATAATCCTGAACAAGATCGGGTCTACCTGTTATCACACACACACACACACACACACAGATATATATAAATATAAATATATATATATATATATATATATATATATATATATATATATATATATATATATATATATATATATATAATAGCAAAAGTACCCGTCGTTGGCTGGGTTCAAAAACAGCCTACAGAAAATGGACTCTGATTTATGAAAGTATGATAGGTTATGAAAAGGAAGGGTTGTAAAAAGATAGCTTCGAATTTGGGGGTATCAAACCCAAAGCAAAATATGATCAAAGTGAAAATAAAATAGATAACCCCCATAATTTATTATACCATACCTGTTCACACTGAAACACTTATCACAATATTCTGTGGATCTATATTAAAAAACCTTGTTAAACTTTGTGACATATTTCCATTCAATGGAGGTCAGGTGCCAACTAACACCCCATAATTTTATTATACCATATTTCTTCAAACTGAAACATAATTATCAAAGTATACTTACGCAGATAGACATGAAAAGTCTTTATTAAAATTTGTGCCTATTTCCATTCTATGGAGGACAGGCGCGAACGCAGACCCCACAATTTTATTATACTATCCCTATTTAAGTTAAAGCATATATATCAAGTATTATTATGTACATCTATATCAAAAACACTTGTAAACGTTTTTTTTTTCCATACTTTGTGGACCAGACGCGTACGCAGACCCCACAATTTTAATGAATCATCATTATGCCAGATCAAACATACCCATTTCTGTGTATCGATACATATGTGATCATTTTTCTATAATAGCCAACCATATAGGAGCCTATTTGTGACCAGACACACACAAAGACGTACAGCTTTATATTATAGGTATATATATATATTACTCCTCGCGCGAAAGAGCAGGACACAAAATGTTTTAAATAATAATAATAATAATAATAATAATAATAGAATATATATATATATATATATATATATATATATATATATATTAGTCCTCGTGCGAAAGTGCAGGACACAAAATGTTTTAAATAATAATAATAATAATAATAATAATAATAATAATAATAATAATAATAATAATAAAGACTTTCGCTGGCGAGGACTACTATTGACCGTAACCAGTTATGCAGTCCTTTTGAAATTTTCATCTCTATTTTTCTCGTTATCTACTGAATATTTGTTAATGAAACCTATATGAAATATGTTCCTTATTAAATTTTAAAGATTTTCTATTCTGAAAGATGTTTAAAAAAATTAATCTAAAAAAGTTATTTTAAAGTTTTTAAAAGATTCAAATTTTCTCATTATTAAGACCTGTATTGCAAAGAGGGGTTGCAGAAAATGAGTTGTGGTGTGAGGAGAAATACAAACTGAAACAGAGAGAATATTCAGACCTGTAATCATACAAAGAAGGGGTTGCAAAAATGAGTTGTGGTGTGAGGCGAAATATAAACTGAAATAGAGAGAAGGAGAGTTTTAAAATATAATCTTAAAAAGATAAGATACAAGTTAGAAAAGCATTTCATCCAAGGCATGAAAATTGTTAAACACAATGTTTTTACTATAGGCGTTAAAACTAAAGGTACAAAATTCAATTTGAAATTTATTTATCTTCAAAGTGCACTTTTATAAATTTTACAAAGTAAGGTATAAAAATTTAATTTAAATTGAATCAAAAACTTACCTTGGATTTATTTTATGTAATGTACATTTTGTTGCAATTTAAAAACATTATCTTTCATCTAGCAATTAATGTTATGATATAAATATAAAATTTTCAATGATTTTTTTTATCATTTCGTGTGCGTGTCCCGATGGTACAGTGGTAACGTTACCAGCTTTGAATGCTTCGGTTTCGATACAAGCTGATGGTGCCCAAATACGTTTTTTTTTTTTTTTTTTTTTTTTGTTGCTTTTGAAATCACGACTCTATAATAATATATATGCAATCTGGACAAATTAAAATATCATGTTTAAGCGTATTTTACACTCGAGCAAAGCACGCCCCCCCCCCTCGCTAGTCTAATACAGGGTGTCTACAAAGTCTGACTGCATAATCTACACAGTGCCCACAGAGTCTGGCTGCATAATCTACACGGTGCCCACAAAGTCTGGCTGCATAATCTACACAGTGCCCACAGAGTCTGACTGCATAATCTACACGGTGCCCACAGAGTCTGGCTGCATAATCTACACGGTGCCCACAAAGTCTGACTGCATAATCTACACAGTGCCCACAGAGTCTGACTGCATAATCTACACGGTGCCCACAGAGTCTGGCTGCATAATTTACACGGTGCCCACAAAGTCTGGCTGCATAATCTACACGGTGCCCACAAAGTCTGACTGCATAATCTACACGGTGCCCACAGAGTCTGGCTGCATAATTTACACGGTGCCCACAAAGTCTGGCTGCATAATCTACACGGTGCCCACAAAGTCTGACTGCATAATCTACACGGTGCCCACAAAGTCTGGCTGCATAATTTACACGGTGCCCACAAGGTCTGGCTGCATAATCTACACGGTGCCCACAAAGTCTGGCTGCATAATCTACACGGTGCCCACAAAGTCTGGCTGCATAATCTACACGGTGCCCACAGAGTCTGGCTGCATAATTTACACGGTGCCCACAAAGTCTGGCTGCATAATCTACACGGTGCCCACAAAGTCTGGCTGCATAATCTACACGGTGCCCACAAAGTCTGACTGCATAATCTACACAGTGCCCACAGAGTCTGGCTGCATAATTTACACGGTGCCCACAAAGTCTGGCTGCATAATCTACACGGTGCCCACAAAGTCTGACTGCATAATCTACACGGTGCCCACAAAGTCTGACTGCATAATCTACACAGTGCCCACAGAGTCTGGCTGCATAATTTACACGGTGCCCACAAAGTCTGGCTGCATAATCTACACGGTGCCCACAAAGTCTGACTGCATAATCTACACAGTGCCCACAGAGTCTGACTGCATAATCTACACGGTGCCCACAGAGTCTGGCTGCATAATTTACACGGTGCCCACAAAGTCTGGCTGCATAATCTACACGGTGCCCACAAAGTCTGACTGCATAATCTACACGGTGCCCACAGAGTCTGGCTGCATAATTTACACGGTGCCCACAAAGTCTGGCTGCATAATCTACACGGTGCCCACAAAGTCTGACTGCATAATCTACACGGTGCCCACAAAGTCTGGCTGCATAATTTACACGGTGCCCACAAAGTCTGGCTGCATAATCTACACGGTGCCCACAAAGTCTGGCTGCATAATCTACACGGTGCCCACAAAGTCTGGCTGCATAATCTACACGGTGCCCACAGAGTCTGGCTGCATAATTTACACGGTGCCCACAAAGTCTGGCTGCATAATCTACACGGTGCCCACAAAGTCTGGCTGCATAATCTACACGGTGCCCACAAAGTCTGACTGCATAATCTACACAGTGCCCACAGAGTCTGGCTGCATAATTTACACGGTGCCCACAAAGTCTGGCTGCATAATCTACACGGTGCCCACAAAGTCTGACTGCATAATCTACACGGTGCCCACAAAGTCTGACTGCATAATCTACACAGTGCCCACAGAGTCTGGCTGCATAATTTACACGGTGCCCACAAAGTCTGGCTGCATAATCTACACGGTGCCCACAAAGTCTGACTGCATAATCTACACGGTGCCCACAAAGTCTGACTGCATAATCTACACAGTGCCCACAGAGTCTGGCTGCATAATTTACACGGTGCCCACAAAGTCTGGCTGCATAATCTACACGGTGCCCACAAAGTCTGACTGCATAATCTACACGGTGCCCACAAAGTCTGACTGCATAATCTACACAGTGCCCACAGAGTCTGGCTGCATAATTTACACGGTGCCCACAAAGTCTGGCTGCATAATCTACACGGTGCCCACAAAGTCTGACTGCATAATCTACACAGTGCCCACAGAGTCTGGCTGCATAATTTACACGGTGCCCACAAAGTCTGGCTGCATAATCTACACGGTGCCCACAAAGTCTGACTGCATAATCTACACGGTGCCCACAAAGTCTGACTGCATAATCTACACAGTGCCCACAGAGTCTGGCTGCATAATTTACACGGTGCCCACAAAGTCTGGCTGCATAATCTACACGGTGCCCACAAAGTCTGACTGCATAATCTACACGGTGCCCACAAAGTCTGACTGCATAATCTACACAGTGCCCACAGAGTCTGGCTGCATAATTTACACGGTGCCCACAAAGTCTGGCTGCATAATCTACACGGTGCCCACAAAGTCTGACTGCATAATCTACACGGTGCCCACAAAGTCTGGCTGCATAATCTACACGGTGCCCACAGAGTCTGGCTGCATAATCTACACGGTGCCCACAAAGTCTGGCTGCATAATCTACACGATGTCCACAAAGTCTGGCTGCATAATCTACACGGTGCCCACAAAGTCTGGCTGCATAATCTACACGGAGCCCACAAAGTCTGACTGCATAATCTACACAGTGCCCACAGAGTCTGACTGCATAATCTACACGGTGCCCACAGAGTCTGGCTGCATAATTTACACGGTGCCCACAAAGTCTGGCTGCATAATCTACACGGTGCCCACAAAGTCTGACTGCATAATCTACACGGTGCCCACAGAGTCTGGCTGCATAATTTACACGGTGCCCACAAAGTCTGGCTGCATAATCTACACGGTGCCCACAAAGTCTGGCTGCATAATCTACACGGTGCCCACAAAGTCTGACTGCATAATCTACACAGTGCCCACAGAGTCTGACTGCATAATCTACACGGTGCCCACAGAGTCTGGCTGCATAATTTACACGGTGCCCACAAAGTCTGACTGCATAATCTACACGGTGCCCACAAAGTCTGGCTGCATAATCTACACGGTGCCCACAGAGTCTGGCTGCATAATTTACACGGTGCCCACAAAGTCTGGCTGCATAATCTACACGGTGCCCACAAAGTCTGGCTGCATAATCTACACGGTGCCCACAAAGTCTGACTGCATAATCTACACAGTGCCCACAGAGTCTGGCTGCATAATTTACACGGTGCCCACAAAGTCTGGCTGCATAATCTACACGGTGCCCACAAAGTCTGACTGCATAATCTACACGGTGCCCACAAAGTCTGACTGCATAATCTACACAGTGCCCACAGAGTCTGGCTGCATAATCTACACGGTGCCCACAAAGTCTGACTGCATAATCTACACGGTGCCCACAGAGTCTGGCTGCATAATTTACACGGTGCCCACAAAGTCTGGCTGCATAATCTACACGGTGCCCACAAAGTCTGGCTGCATAATCTACACGGTGCCCACAAAGTCTGACTGCATAATCTACACAGTGCCCACAGAGTCTGACTGCATAATCTACACGGTGCCCACAGAGTCTGGCTGCATAATTTACACGGTGCCCACAAAGTCTGGCTGCATAATCTACACGGTGCCCACAAAGTCTGACTGCATAATCTACACGGTGCCCACAGAGTCTGGCTGCATAATTTACACGGTGCCCACAAAGTCTGGCTGCATAATCTACACGGTGCCCACAAAGTCTGGCTGCATAATCTACACGGTGCCCACAAAGTCTGACTGCATAATCTACACAGTGCCCACAGAGTCTGACTGCATAATCTACACGGTGCCCACAGAGTCTGGCTGCATAATTTACACGGTGCCCACAAAGTCTGACTGCATAATCTACACGGTGCCCACAAAGTCTGGCTGCATAATCTACACGGTGCCCACAGAGTCTTGCTGCATAATTTACACGGTGCCCACAAAGTCTGACTGCATAATCTACACAGTGCCCACAGAGTCTGACTGCATAATCTACACGGTGCCCACAAAGTCTGACTGCATAATCTACACAGTGCCCACAGAGTCTGGCTGCATAATTTACACGGTGCCCACAAAGTCTGGCTGCATAATCTACACGGTGCCCACAAAGTCTGACTGCATAATCTACACGGTGCCCACAAAGTCTGACTGCATAATCTACACAGTGCCCACAGAGTCTGGCTGCATAATTTACACGGTGCCCACAAAGTCTGGCTGCATAATCTACACGGTGCCCACAAAGTCTGACTGCATAATCTACACAGTGCCCACAGAGTCTGGCTGCATAATTTACACGGTGCCCACAAAGTCTGGCTGCATAATCTACACGGTGCCCACAAAGTCTGACTGCATAATCTATACGGTGCCCACAAAGTCTGACTGCATAATCTACACAGTGCCCACAGAGTCTGGCTGCATAATTTACACGGTGCCCACAAAGTCTGGCTGCATAATCTACACGGTGCCCACAAAGTCTGACTGCATAATCTACACGGTGCCCACAAAGTCTGACTGCATAATCTACACAGTGCCCACAGAGTCTGGCTGCATAATTTACACGGTGCCCACAAAGTCTGGCTGCATAATCTACACGGTGCCCACAAAGTCTGACTGCATAATCTACACGGTGCCCACAAAGTCTGGCTGCATAATCTACACGGTGCCCACAGAGTCTGGCTGCATAATCTACACGGTGCCCACAAAGTCTGGCTGCATAATCTACACGATGTCCACAAAGTCTGGCTGCATAATCTACACGGTGCCCACAAAGTCTGGCTGCATAATCTACACGGAGCCCACAAAGTCTGACTGCATAATCTACACAGTGCCCACAGAGTCTGACTGCATAATCTACACGGTGCCCACAGAGTCTGGCTGCATAATTTACACGGTGCCCACAAAGTCTGGCTGCATAATCTACACGGTGCCCACAAAGTCTGACTGCATAATCTACACGGTGCCCACAGAGTCTGGCTGCATAATTTACACGGTGCCCACAAAGTCTGGCTGCATAATCTACACGGTGCCCACAAAGTCTGGCTGCATAATCTACACGGTGCCCACAAAGTCTGACTGCATAATCTACACAGTGCCCACAGAGTCTGACTGCATAATCTTCACGGTGCCCACAGAGTCTGGCTGCATAATTTACACGGTGCCCACAAAGTCTGACTGCATAATCTACACGGTGCCCACAAAGTCTGGCTGCATAATCTACACGGTGCCCACAGAGTCTGGCTGCATAATTTACACGGTGCCCACAAAGTCTGGCTGCATAATCTACACGGTGCCAACAAAGTCTGGCTGCATAATCTACACAGTGCCCACAAAGTCTGACTGCATAATCTACACAGTGCCCACAGAGTCTGGCTGCATAATTTACACGGTGCCCACAAAGTCTGGCTGCATAATCTACACGGTGGCCACAAAGTCTGACTGCATAATCTACACGGTGCCCACAAAGTCTGACTGCATAATCTACACAGTGCCCACATAGTCTGGCTGCATAATCTACACGGTGCCCACAAAGTCTGACTGCATAATCTACACGGTGCCCACAGAGTCTGGCTGCATAATTTACACGGTGCCCACAAAGTCTGGCTGCATAATCTACACGGTGCCCACAAAGTCTGGCTGCATAATCTACACGGTGCCCACAAAGTCTGACTGCATAATCTACACAGTGCCCACAGAGTCTGACTGCATAATCTACACGGTGCCCACAGAGTCTGGCTGCATAATTTACACGGTGCCCACAAAGTCTGGCTGCATAATCTACACGGTGCCCACAAAGTCTGACTGCATAATCTACACGGTGCCCACAGAGTCTGGCTGCATAATTTACACGGTGCCCACAAAGTCTGGCTGCATAATCTACACGGTGCCCACAAAGTCTGGCTGCATAATCTACACGGTGCCCACAAAGTCTGACTGCATAATCTACACAGTGCCCACAGAGTCTGACTGCATAATCTACACGGTGCCCACAGAGTCTGGCTGCATAATTTACACGGTGCCCACAAAGTCTGACTGCATAATCTACACGGTGCCCACAAAGTCTGGCTGCATAATCTACACGGTGCCCACAGAGTCTGGCTGCATAATTTACACGGTGCCCACAAAGTCTGGCTGCATAATCTACACGGTGCCCACAAAGTCTGGCTGCATAATCTACACGGTGCCCACAAAGTCTGACTGCATAATCTACACAGTGCCCACAGAGTCTGGCTGCATAATTTACACGGTGCCCACAAAGTCTGGCTGCATAATCTACACGGTGCCCACAAAGTCTGACTGCATAATCTACACAGTGCCCACAGAGTCTGGCTGCATAATTTACACGGTGCCCACAAAGTCTGGCTGCATAATCTACACGGTGCCCACAAAGTCTGACTGCATAATCTACACGGTGCCCACAAAGTCTGGCTGCATAATCTACACGGTGCCCACAGAGTCTGGCTGCATAATCTACACGGTGCCCACAAAGTCTGGCTGCATAATCTACACGATGTCCACAAAGTCTGGCTGCATAATCTACACGGTGCCCACAAAGTCTGGCTGCATAATTTACACGGTGCCCACAAAGTCTGGCCTCATAATCTGCACGATGCCCATAAAGTCTGGCTACATAATCTACAGGGTGTCCACAAAGTCTGACTACATAATGTAGCCAGACTTTGTGGACACCCTGTATATAAAAGACACTATGTCTGTCTGTCTGTCTGTCTGTCTTGATATTTTAAAACTCTATCTCTTCTGAAACTAAAATATTGCAAGGCAATGATAGGGGCCTAAAACGATTGGATTTTTTTTATATAGACCACGTTGGTAGAGTGGCTTTTAATGCTAACGTTTTGCTTTCGGTTTCGACCCTAGCTGATGGCACAGAAATACTTTTTTTTAACTTTTGAAATCACGACTTTATAATAATATATACGAAATCTGGACAAATTAAAATATCCTATTTAAGCGCATTTTACGACTGGGCAAAGCCTGGCACCCCCGCTAGTAACATATACGAAACAGAATAATGAACACTTATAAAATTATAATAGCATAAAGTATTTATAAATATCGAATAATGAAAACATATAACAGAGAAAATTAAAAACGGTTATTATAAAGCATAAAAATCGATCAAAATAGAGCAAAAACAACTAATATATATTACGATCAAAATAGAGCAAAAACAACTAATATATATTGAAAAACAATTTTTTTTAAAAACTATTGCAACGCATAACATAGAATAATGTACTGCGAAGTACGTTCAATAAGTTTCCAGAATTTTTCCGTATGCGAACTTTTATTTATAGTACACGCATGAAACTTAGGCTCTTTATAATGCAATGCAGACTACAATGCTTGTGACTAAGTCACTGCTGGGAGGCATGTGACGCTTCCTTCCGGTGAATCGTAGTGGACTTCAGACTAGAGCAGTCAATTAATCGATTTGATTTTTATAATTGTCGATTTTACATAAAAAGTATGGGAGCGTGAAACCTTCGTTAATTACCATTTAATCCCGGGTAACATCGAGTCTCCCTGCTAGTAAACAAATATAAATATAATAGCTCTTTTTTCATTTTCATTTATTCGTTTATCCGTCGAATAAAAATAATTTATTATTAGAGATCATCCGCCATATTTAATTTTTTAGTTTTTTTTTGTTTGTTTGTTTTTTTTCCTCGTCTAGGTGTCGTCCGTCTAATCTATTATTGTTCGAAATATGCCGTCCTACAATCTACAACTAATTTTGCTTACAGTTTATCACGGAGAAATATTTTACTTTATATATATATATATATATATATATATATATATATATATATATATATATATATGTGTGTGTGTGTGTGTGTGTGTGTGTGTGTGTGTGTGTGTGTGTGTGTGTGTATATTATTATTATTATTATTATTATTATTATTATTATTATTATCATTATTACGAGGGCCGTTCTACAAATAAAGCCTTCTATTATTTTAACTCAAAAAGTTGAAGCACTACGAAGATGGAAGTGGTACCATTAAAACGAGCGACCGTTTCTGCTCCAGAATTTATTTTTCTACATAGTCACTACAATTCTCAGTACCATTTTGCCAGGAATCCAATGATACATCTCTTTATTTGGAACTTCGTTTCGATAAATCGTGGTGGATTCCTGGAGAAGAGCAGGCAATTAATCGATTTGATTTTTTTTTTTTTTTTTTTTAATGGCGATTTCACTGATTTCAAATGTATGGAAATGTGAAACATTCATTAATTACAATTTAATCCCGGATTACGTCGGATCGCTCTGCTAGTATAAGTTGTAAAAGGCACTATGTCTGCCTGCCTGCCTGCCTGCCTGCCTGCCTGTCTGTCTGTCTGTCTGCCTTTATTTTTAATTAGTTCCTATGTGTGTCCTGTTTATACAGTGGCAATTTTAGCTGATAACACCAAATGCTTTTTTTTCTTTCTGAAATCAATACTATCTGGACGCCCGGCGTTGCTCGGTCATACAATACGCTTAAACAAGGTATTTTAATTCATGCAGATTACGTATGTATATAGAATCAATCTTCTATTAAATATTATATATTACGAGGAATAATTTGCCCGGTGGACAAATTTGACAAAAATAAAATAATAATGATAATGTAGTTCATCAAATTCCGTCTGTGTTTTTTTACAATATCACGTCAGCTGATATTTGGGTTCGATGGTGAATGTCCTGGAAACTCACTTAATATGCGAGCAAAGAAATGAGTTGCGGCGATTTTAAATGGTTCCTTTTTTATCATAAATTGAATTCATTAATAAGAAACAATTCAAATAAAGTTATGAAGTACACCCGGGCTTGAACATGCAATCATTTGAACTGTAGCCGGATGCTCTATAACCGAGCTATGTTTCCAAATTCAACGGTTCTGTTTATTTCTAAGAAGAAATTATTTGTTGAGATTTTATTATCTCCCTTGCTGGTGAAGTCAAAAATATATTCCCCTGTAAAAATTATTTTTTATCTATAAGAAAGAAATATTTTTTTCGATTTTCAATACTTATCGGATGAATTTCTGCATAAAACATATCTAAGAACACAGCCAGACATATAAATGACCTTTGTGTGAAATTTGCAAAAGATAGGCTCAGCCGTTTCGGAACCCATAAGAAAGGAACTCAAACACACATAAGCACACACACACACACAAAATGATTTTTATATAATAGTAAATAAATAAAAAATAAATAGACAGAGATAGTGATAAAAATATACGAAATCTGTGAAAATAAAAATATATTTAAGTATATTTTACCACCGGGAAAAGCAGAGTACCCCCCCCCGCAAGTCAAATTTATTATATATTAGGTACAATATAAACTACTATATATTAGGTACAATATAATAATCAATAAAGAATTGACTCTGTAATAATAAATGCGAAATATGCATGAGTTAAAAATTAATTAAATTGCCATTATAGTTTGTATACGAATCAAAAATATATATATATATATATATGGTTACTAAAATCCATACTTTAATCATTACTAGAAACGTAATAAGCTATTGCTGTTCTCAGTCCGATTTTTCACCAGTATATTAAAGCGTGGAACAATAAAATTTCGAAAAGACAACATGATTCCATTTCCGTTTGATGAAAACCGGGTTTTCTTTGTTTGTTATTGGAGACCATCTAATAGTTGGCCAGTTGTGTACAACTCTCAAGAGTGGTAGAAGGCTTCTATCATGTCTGAAAGTGACACAGTGTTCAACGAGCGAGATTGGAGATGTGCCGCTGTACAACTCATGCTCTCTACTGATCCAAGTTATGACAACAGAACCGTTGCCAGCACCCACAAAATGCAAATCCGGACAGTTTAACGCTTGAGGGCACAGCCCAATGAAGTCTGCGGCTGCGGTTATAATCTTTGGTGTGGTTTCAAGTGAAGGCCACATCATGGCACCTCATATCTTCGAAGTCGGTTTGAAAGTCAACACCAAAGTGTGCCTGGATGTGCTAAAGAGTGTGATGATCCCCTGGTGCAATCAGTAGGCCGCTGGCAGACTCTGGGTGTGGCAGCAGGATTCGGCACATGCCTACAAGTCCAAAGGGACCCAGGATTGACTTCAGAAGGAGTGCTACGACTTTGTGCCCTTCTCTCATTGACCCGCTCCTCCCCTGACCTGAATCCGATGGACTACTTCGTTTGGTCATATGTTGAGAACATCACTAACATGAGCTCCCACAACACCAAAGCACGCCTCATTGCTGCCATCTGCCGAGTATTCGCTGAGCTCCCGCCGGTGCTTGTGGAAAAAGCATGCTCCCAGTTCCGAACCAGTATCAAAGCAATGATTGAAACTGAAGGCGGTTACATTAAATAGATGTCAGCTCTATTACATAATCAAGTTACCTGAATTGATTTATTCAATATAAGTTTTCAAATAAAGTTGAAGTGTTGTTTTTAGGGCGACAAATTTATCGTTCCACCCTGTAATCTCCCAGAAAAAAAATTTAATTAAAATCTTTTTTTGTTCAAGAAGCAATATTTCAAATGCCATCCAGTGTTAAAAACGTTATTATTTTTATAAAGTATACAATCCCATTTTTCAAATCTCTTGGTAGCAATTAAGAATTGGTTATTGCTAGCTTGGATTATTTACACTTAATGCAAACAAATGTTTTTTTCTAAGATACAGGGTTGTCGCTAGAAAAGCGGGAAATTTGTCAAACAACGATTGATTTTTACAAAGAATGATTTTTACAAAGTTTTTCAAAGACACGTATTCTTGTATACAATATATCAATAGAATGTATGTCACGTCGACAGTTCTGCATCTCTGTTAATAACAAGTTCCAAGCACAGTAATCGACGACATGTGGACGTGACATATACTCTATTGATGACTTGAAGACGTGCTTGGCAAGTGCTTGGAATGATATCCCACAAGTAATTCTTCAAAACGCCACCCGAGCTTGGATTTCTAGGTTAAGACGCCGCAGTGAAGCGCACGGACGACATTTTGAGAATCGATGGGTATAATATAACATTAGTCTTTGAAAAACTTCGTAAAAATTATTCTTTGCAAAAATAAATCGGTGTTTGGCAAATTTCACGCTTTTCTAGCGACCACCCTGTAGATTATTTTGGTACTTATGCAGAATTAGGACCGTGCTATCGTCGAAGTTTTCCGAGCAATTTATGTAAAATGTTGCGTTTTTGTTTGTTTTATTTATTATTTTTAGCCAATTTTTCTTTCGATGAAGAATAAAGTATTTCTGTTATTACGAAGGTAATTCAATGAAAAATTAATTTAAAAATGAAAAAAAAAAATTCTATCTATCAAAGAAAATAATTATTGAATAATTTTTACAAAATTTAAAATTCAAATCCAAAAAAGGGAAGTTTCATGTATAAATATTTATTTATTTATTTATTTATTTAATAACAAAACAACTGATAGCAAATGTGGTTAAATTGTCAAAAGTTAGCTATTCTATACTTTCCAAGTCAAAATTTCCAGGGTTAAATTTGTATTTGCTGCTGTCAAAACTCACCATCTCAAATCTGTCACATTGCTATAAAACTACTCCAAAACTCGCTAATCTGCTGTCAAAACTCACAACACAAACATATAAATCCCAAACTGCTCGAATCTCTGAAAACTCAGCATTTTTATTCAAAATAGAAAGCATTTCATTTTCATATCATAAAACAAGATAGTAAACATATAAAGAGAAGCAGCAGCCATTTTTTTTTATTTTCTTTTATTTTTGCCTGCCAACGAACAGTACCGCTGCATAAAAACAGGTTTGTATCAATTTTCTTTTATAGCACTTAATCACAGCAAACATTTCTTTTTAATTTTATAGATTTTTATTTATTATTTTTTGGTTCAAATCAAGATAAATATTTATTTTTATATTTAATAAGCCAATAATATTAAATAAATGTTTTATCAAATGAGCGATTGCAATGACTCAGCGTTTCGGCATATTCCAACGTTTTGCGTAACGAATTCAGGAAGACTCGTCCACGGAAAACTAGCTCGTGGAAAACTCGTCCATGGAAAACTCGTCTATTTTTACTAGGTAGGAAAACTGGACCATTATTGAATAAGTATCGATCGAAAACACATTTTATGGCCGTTTTTGAAAGAGATATTGTTTTAAAAAGCTCTCCTTCTCCCTAAATTATATTTAAAAAATATTAAAATTTACTTTTTAAAACTATAGCTGCCTCAGCATTTTCTTTATTTTCTATTTTTGGGCGATTATCGAAACTCCCAAGATGTGATCATCTCATTTGGACATTTTTTGCTCTAAAGTAACACTGGACACTACTTGTTTTTTTTAAACTGAATAAACGCTTTAAAATAAGTTAAGCCACTATAAACTTACACAGCTAAGTAGAAAACGAACACTGAGAAAAATCAATTTCATCTTTTTAAAAAAAAAACAACAGTAAAAAAGCAAAAAAAAATTTTTATTTTATGGGGTGTGTAGTCCCCTTTAAAAACAATATCTCCTTTAAGAACGGTCATAAATCTGTTTTCAATCGATATTTATTCAATAACGGACCAGTTTTCCTGCCTATTTATTTTTTTTTCTGCTTATTTATTCAATAACGGACGAGTTTTCCGGGGACCACGTAAACAAGCCAGGAGATTCCAACAATAGTACAGGCTTTATTCGCCATTATTTTATATGTATGAAAGCAATTTTAGTCCTGTTATTATGTTCTTCGACAAGTTAAGTTTAGGGATTTAGTTATCGTTGATATAAAGTATTTTTAAATGTTTTCCAATTTTTTTAAAAAATTTTATTCATTTAGTTTGTCTTTGCATTATTATTTGGACTTTCAGTTTTATTTTTAAATGTGTTTTTATATATTTTTTTCGTTATATTTTCATATCCTTCCATTTTTTTTCTTTTTTGTTTTCATCACGTCCGCATAAATGTTTTCTACTTTCTTACAAAATTGCAGAAATTTATCCTTTTCATGTATTATTATTATTATTATTATTATTATTATTATTATTATTATTATCATTATTATTATTATTATTATCATTATTATTATTATTATTGTTATTATTATTATTATTATTATTATCATTATTATTATAATTGTTATTATTATTATTATAATTGTTATTATTGTTATTATTGTTATTATAATTGTTATTATTGTTATTAATGTTATTATTATTATTCTATTAATGTTATTATCACCATCATCATCATCATTATTATTGTTGTTATTATTATTATTATTATTATTATTATCATTGTTGTTGTTACTGTTATTATTATTATTATTGTTATTATTATTGTTATTATTGTTATTATTGTTATTATAATTGTTATTATTGTTATTAATGTTATTATTATTATTATTTTATTAATGTTATTATGATCATCATCATCATTATTATTATTGTTATTATTATTATTGTTGTTATTATTATTATTGTTATTATTGTTATTATAATTGTTATTATTGTTATTAATGTTATTATAATTGTTATTATTGTTATTAATGTTATTATTATTATTATTTTATTAATGTTATTATCATCATCATCATTATTATTATTGTTGTTATTATTATTATTATTATTATTATTATTATTATTGTTGTTGTTGTTGTTGTTGTTGTTATTATTATTATTATTATTATTATTATTATTATTGGCTCATCGGTAGCTTTTACACAGTTCATAAAGAATTTGACCTTGAGAACAACCTGTGGTGTTCCCTGGAAGCTGAGTGACAACAAGTCTCCCCAGATTTCCTGTACTCTCCACCTCTTTCGATAACATTTGCAAATGAATTTGCATTATCGCAGCAGCCACTTAATACTGATTTTTCGCTAGCAGCGGCCATTGGTCTCCACTGGAGTTTGAGTGGCAATAAGCTTCCCCCAAGGTACCAGTTCTCTTGGTATTTGTCCGGCGGAGGTCTGGTCAGCGCTCTTTCCTCAGTTTTTCCATACTCCTTGAACCTTCTCGGCTATTTGGCATCATTCTTAGGGGAAGGGGTGATTGGGTAATGGGAAAGGGGATGGAGAACTTATAGATATGTGGCTTCAATGTTCTTGGTTCCATGTAACGTTTCGTGTTTTGTATCTGCAGTAACTTGTCTGGCCCGCGCATGTGGCTCATGTATTAGTCTCCGCATTCCAGGGTTTTCCTTAATATTTCAGCTGTTTTCATTAAGCACGTGTCAGTGGATAATTATATTTTTAAAATAATATATATATATATATATATATATATATATATATATATATATATATATATATATATATATATATATATATAAACGTGATGCATTCAGTCGTGCGAGGTAGCCTAGTGGTGGGGGGTTACGCTTCTTACCATGGGCTCCCGATTTCGAATCTCGCTAGATTCAGCCACTCTGATAAGTCGTAGACGACGAAACACCTGTCAGTGGATAATTATATTATTATTATATTTTATTAATATATACTTCTACATTTTGGCAGCAAGAGTTATTCTTTTTTTCGATCTTTCTGGATATCTTTCCTATTTGCCGAGCGGCCTTTTTAATTTCAGCTGGCATGTTATATAAAATGGCGCCCAAAAGTTGTTGTTCGGTCATATTCGTCTAAAGCACTTTCTATCGGTGCATCCGTTTATCATTAGGAGTGATTATTGTTGTTATTTTTTTTCCTTTTTCTTTTCCTTTGAGGCTCCTGACGATAATTGGACGCATCGATAGAAAGCGCTTGAGAAGAATATGGCCAAGCAATAACTTTTGTCCGCCATTTTATATAACATGCCAGTTGAAATTTAAAAAAAAACGCTCGTGAAAAGTAAAAAGATATCCAGAAAGATCGGAAAAATGAAAATAAAAAACTCAGTCGTGTTCAATCAGACGTGCTTGCATATATATATATATATATATATATATATATATATATATATATATATATATATATATATATATATGAACAAATGATTAATAAAACATGTTAAAAGACATCTTGAAAAAGAGTTAAAAATATATTTCATTTTGTTCATATTATAAGCTCTATTTCCTTTTCGGTTTTATTGAGCTTTTTACATCTGGCTGAGTTTATTTTACTTGTAAATATTAACTCTTTAATATTTATAATATATTTTAAGTTTACCATTTTGATTACCTTGGTAAACTTATTGTAACTTTTATTTATATATGTGTGTGTGTGTGTGTGTGTGTGTGTGTGTGTGTGTGTGTGTGTGTGTGTGTGTGTGTGTGTGTGTGTGTGTGGCTATCAAAGTGTAAAAAAGAAACATAAAACTTCTGATTTGCTATAAAATTAACTCGCCAAACATATATGTTATCCTACCATGGAATAAAATATCAAGGGGGAAAAAAAACGCTCAAGTTGACAAAAAATTAAACTATAATTTTAAAAAAGTCGGTTGAACCTATTTCTCATGGCATAGTACCCAGATAGATTAGCATGGACGTGATCTCTGCTTAATGAAAACACTGGATTTCGCGGCTTTAAATAAACTTTGTTAATTAATGGCGCCGAAAGTAACACGACTGGCAAAACCAGCGCATACGCAGACATACGCATGCGCATATATCCATTCATATACTCGCATCCGATTGGCTAAGTCTGTAGTCATAACCATTATTGGTTCGTGTAGTGTAAAATAGCAATGCCTGATTTGACGATGACCAATTATAGAAAGATTATAATCTAATGACAGCATCACAACGTGTACACCTGTAATACTTTAATGATAAAATTGATGGCAATTCTTCGTTCTCTAATGAGAGGCATAATGGGAGGTAGGAAATAATTCTCTGCCTTGGGATTACTAAGTGCAACGTCTCCTCCTCGCATATCTTTGCGAGAAAGATGGCGCCGGTGTCGGAAGTGGCGACTGAAGAGGAGCCGGTTCCTGACGGCCGGGGCGCAATTAGAGGTTGCCCGGTTGTCAGGCTTGATGAGGTCAACGGGTGCGCGCCCCGATGGACGGCCAAAAGTTAAGAGGAAAAGTGGCCAATTTCTTGACCAGTGCCATTACAACGGGGTGGAAAGCGCGCCTCCGGTTTAGATATTTAAATCACGGGTGACCTTGGCGGAAAATGAGGCGGATCTCTTTACGTACTTCACGTGTGCGAGCGTGAACTTTGAAATACGATTTCGCCTAAGAAGGGCACTTCCAGTTGCCAACAAATTTACGCTTTGCAAATTGAGAGAAATTGATAGAAAATGGCTGACTCGAAAAGATAAGGAAATTAGAAAGAAAGACAGATAAAGGGTTTAAAAAGAGAATAAAACTTCCGGACAGGAATAAAGAGGAGATGAATAAAAGATGAAAGTTTTAGATGATAGATTAAAGTCATTTTGGCGGATCTATTATGCAAAGAAACCAGCTTTTCTTTATGAAAAACAATACGAAATGGAAACCAGAAAATACGGAGGCCACGAAGATAAATTAGAAACTTATATGTATGGTCTATTGATTAAAAATGAAAACAAATTATGTTCAACTAATATTGCAGAGAAAGTATCGTGCTGGAATAATAACATTATTATTTAGAAACTCATTCTTAACATGGGATGGGGGTATTTCTGTACATTAATTTTAATAAACTAAAGCTGCTGTAAAACCAGAGTTTATCTTGAAAATGCTACAAGGAATCGCACGGTATCTTCTCTATATTAGTACCATTTGGGGGTTAGCATTTCTTTGAACGTATGAAAAAAATGCTATGAAAGTTTATAAAACTTTGACGAATTAAAATGTTTTTCATCGATCAAGTAGTTTTTTTTATGTAAGAAAGTCAAATATTATCGCACGGTTTATCGAAGATTTGGTCCACGCCATCTTGTTTGAGAGGTAACGACACTGACGACACCTGGCGGAAATATGGTGAAAATATGGGATCGACAAGGGCAGACCATTTCTTTAATGCCAAAAATGTTTCATTATAAAAATATGTTTTAGACATTCTTTTTAGGAAAAGAAATAGGTATGTTAATTTATTATTTTTTTATTTGTATTATAAAAAAAAGTGTTTCCGACATTTAAGAAAAAAATTTAAAAAGTCGATTTGCTTCTTTCAAATTTATAAGTTGCTAAGAGCCACAGATGACGTGAATGATGGTTTCTTTCTTATCATTTTTGGTCCCCCCCCCCGACAAAAGGAGGGTGGATCTGTAAATTGACCCTCATCCGTTCGTCCGTCCGCTGTTTTCTCAATGATTAAGCCTTGGATTTTTTTCAAATTTTGTAGAAACATTAAACATGATATGAATAAAAAAAAAAGTAACAGAACGGGTTTTCCAGGAAAACTCCGGTTGCCCCCTTAGGGGTGCCTTTCGGGTTAAAATGGTTAAAATTGAAACTTTTGTGCTTATTGAAAATAATTGATGCCTTGTATTTTTATAAAACTTTCTGAAAAGTTGTAACTAACTAATTTCTATATAATTTTGTTTGTCTATAATTCGCGGTAACTCTTGGATGTGCCTCAGGGGGTCTTTTGGAGTTAATAAAAACACTCCATTTTTGGCACTATTTTACCATATTTTCCAAAATTCTGAGTTCAGCACCATTTAGCAGATTGCATGGTGCTAAACTCGAATTTAAATATGTTAAGGCCTTGGGACTATTGGGGTTAAATGGAGGGGGGGGGTAAATGATGGACTCAGTCATTTCTTTGTTTGCATGGTGCAAAACTCAAATTTACATATGCTAAGGCCTAAAACTGCACCGTTTGTTTATTTTCACCAGGATTTGACGACCCCAGGGGACATTTGGGGCTAAATGGGAGGGGGGATTCAAATGATGAACAGTCATTTTTTAAGTCTCGTTCACTGTGCATCACGGGGGATCATGCATGCTTCATTTGTTTTTTTGTTTTTTTTTTTGTAAATTTTAAATGTAATTTTATTTATGACATTTTTCTTGATTATTTTAAGTAAATTATTAATTAATTGATAGATTTTTATTTTAAACACAAATTATGAAATATCAAAATTTTATGTACGACATAAAAAGAAACTGGAATCTTAGGAAAATCTCTATCATTCCAAACAATTGCACTTAAAGGGACGGTTAAAGCGAAAATCCACTAATTTGGGCTTTTTGTAAACTGTTTGCCTTTCAAAAATTGTATTTGGCCTTTTTCAAAATGTAACGTACGGACTAAGGAAGGATCAAACAGATAGTTTACTAGCTTCATCTATTTGGCGTTGCCTGGGATTGTACGTTCTTAATTAAACTATGCTGATTTTTTTTCTGTAAATATTATATTTTGGTTCAAATCAAATGGAAGCAACTCATTAAGTACAAATGCAGAAGTAGTCCAGTGTTTTTAAGATGGCGATCGTTCAGAAAATAATTACTACCCGGACAAATTATTTCTGAAAGGAATTAACTTGAATTATATGTTGTTCTTCTTCACGGCATGCTGTAACGGTCAACTAGAAAAACTGGCAAACCAGAATCAAATTACGTCGGAAAAAAAACGATAATAGACTTTACTTCATATATATCAAAAATATCTGGAAATATTTTGTCAATGAACTTTCTAAATAGATTCTACAGGGTGGAACGATAAAATTGTCGCCATAAAAAATACATGATTCTATTTCCGTTGTTGTTGTTGTTGTTGTTGTTGTAGATCATCTACTAGTTAACCAGTTGTGTACAAATCTCAAGAACGATAGGAGCCTTCTATGATCTGAAAGTGACACTGTTCCACAAGCGAAATCGGAAATGTTACGCTGTACAACTCAAGCTCTTTACCGATCCAAGTTATGGCAACAGGACCATTGCCAGCACCTTTAAAATGCAAGTCCGGACGGTTCAACACTTAAGGACAGAGTTCAACTCATCGTTATTGGTGTGGTTTCAAGTGAGGGCCGCATCATCCTGCCTCATATCTTCGAAATCGGCTTGAAAATCAACACGACAGTGTACCCGGATGTGCTGAAGAGTGTGATGATCCCCTGATGCAATTACGTTGCCGCTGGCAGACTCTGGGTGTGGCAGCAGGACTCGGCGGCAGCCCATAAGTTCAAAGAGATTCAGGCTTTGCTTCAGGAGTGCTACGACTTTGTGCCCTTCTCTCACTAGCCCCGCTTCTCCCCTGACCTGAATCCGCTGGACTACTTCGTTTTGTCATGTCGAAAACATCACCAACATGACCTCTCACAAAACCAAAGCCAACCTGATCGGCGCCATTCGCTGAATGTTCGCCGAGCTCCGACCGGCGCTGTGGAAAAGGCATGCTCTCAGTTCCAGACCTGCATCGAGGCAGTGATTAAGGCTGAGGACAGCTACATTGAATAGATGTCAGCTCTACTACATAATCAAGTTACCTGAATTTATTTTTTTTTTCAATAAAAGTTTAAAAATAAAGCTGTAGTGTTGTTTTCTTTAGGGCGACAACTTCATCGTTCCACCCTTTAATGAATTAATTAGTTTTTAACCCTCATTTGAAATATAAGTTGGAAAATTAAGATTTGGATCTGTTTAAGATTGAATAGAAATTCTGAAAATGTCACGTTTACATCGTAAGCCGTTCCTTGAGAGGAGGACATGTTTCGAAATGGGAAAGATGATGACTTATGGACCAAATACTAAATATGTTTTTTTTTGTATTTTTTTTTTTTTTTTTTTTACATATTATCTTTACTTATATATAAAAGGCACTTGCTCTGCGTGTGTGTGTGTGTGTGTGTGTGTGTGTGTGTGTGTGTGTGTGTGTGTGTGTGTGTGTGTGTGTGTGTGTGTGTGTGTGTGTGTGTGTGAGTTTCTTCTCTATGGACTCCGAAACAGTTTGGCCGATTTCTTTTTCTTTTTCTTTTTTTTTTAAATTTCACACAAATGTACTGTATGTGTATGAGAGTGCTGTCAGATACGCTTTATGCGTGCGATATCGAAAATCGATAATCGAAAAAACATGATAAAATTAAGGAACAATTCCATTTTGACTAAAGTTAACACCCTTACAAACCCTAACATTACAAGTGATTTGAAAAGTTTTATCACGGCACAAGCAGAAGGATCCGGCGTATAAAATCAACATTAAGACAAGAACAGGTTCGAAATGAATGTTTAGAGCAATTTTGAACCATGCTACTTGACTTTTGCATTTAAAATTTCAATTCAAACTATTGCATAAAAAAATTATAAAACCAACAGTAGATTCTCTACGGTGCAATATAGACTACAATGTATTGTGGACTAAGTCCCTGCGGGAAGGCGTGTGAAGTTTCCATACGGTGCATCGCGGTGGGTCCCTGATTAGAACAGACAATCGATTGACTTGATTGGGCGATTTTACTGATTTTGAGGACAATAAGAGTTATTAGAAAGGTATAACATTCGTTGATCCTCATTCAATCCCGGGCAACATCGGGTCTCCTTTCTAGTGTAATTTATTGATAAAATAAGTGAATTTATTTACAAAATGCTCCAATACTACTTCGATTAAGCAAATGATATTTTAAATGCGTATGGATTAACTGCTTTAAGAACTGGTTTAAAAGATTCAAATTAAAATGTTTTCTAATTAGGGCGTGGCTTATGACGTCACATCTAAATTGGCCACGTGCTCTGAATTTGGGGCGTGGCATATGAATTCGTTGTTCATAAAATCTTGTTTAAATCCAAGATACTTAAGTGTCATTGCTTTTTTTTTTTTCACCACTGATTTTTACAAATTTAAACGTTACTTTAGTGTCTTATAACATGCTTACATCTATGAATGTTGATAGGTAAAAATTTAAAAGAAAAAAAATTAAACAGTTGGAGAGCATAAAATTTCTATGATATTTCTTGCACCTGGAATAAATTTCAATATTTTATCTAATCGAAGTGGATAAATAGACAAGTGGAAATTGCTATCCATGAATAAGAGCATTGAGATCAATAAAGTAGATCATTGAAAAGTTGGCGAGACACGTTAACCATTTTTTATCAGGAGTTATGCGCCCCTCAATAATTGGACAATTGGAGAAAATAGTTTGTCATACTAGATGGCGCTGTTACTAATCTTTATAATGGCAATGACCACATTAATTCGCATGGTTCAACATTGATCAATCCCAATCGATCTGTAGATATGAACATCTATTTGCCAATAATAAACAGTTCGCTTCTTGCTTCGCATGCGTTGAGGAGTGGACGACCGAAGATGATTATCGGGGAAGTGGCAAGTGCTCGACTGAGCTTCCATTTATGTCCAACCCTCTACAAAACTTTCACAACAAGCACTCGTCTAGCTACAACCACTATTAACAATTTCCCCCATCCCTCTCTATCTGTGCCTTGATCTAAACGCAAATTGGATTAAGAAAGCTTTTCTCTTAGAACTGTTTCCCTGTTGAACTCTGTATCGCTGGTCTACTTTTCAGCTGACTACAACATGGTCGTTGTCAAGTCCTATGTAAACAAGTTCTTGTTGAGCCGCTCGCTTAAATAATCAAATTCTACTCAGTTTATACCACTACCAACTAGTACATTGTTATTTCATTGACCACTTCACACTGATTAACCCTTATCCTCGAGTGTCCTTCAAGCCTTGATAACTGGTGACTCTCTTGTAAAAAAAAAAGATTTGAGAGTTCATAGTTGTGATTCTTAAGACACGGGAGACTGCTAATTTGAAGGAAAATTCCTGATAATTTTTTTCATCTTACTAAACAAGGTAAGTGTTCTAGAATTAATTATACTAACAATCGGTTTTATTGTTTAGATTTTTCGGGCTACTATTCTCATCTTGAGTGTTATTTTCACAAAGTTTCAGCCGATTTAACCTCCGACCTTCTAAAGGTAAGTCTTGTCGAACTCGGGAATCTGTACGGAATTATGACTTAGTACTTTATGCATTGCGTTATTCACATATGCGGCCACCTGGCGCGACGGATAAATTACTAACTATAATAAGTTGACATCATGTTGACGATGAGGTATGGTGAAAGTATGTTGAAAGGTTATGGTTCGATTCTCAGTACAGGAGATACTGAAAGTATAATTAAAAAATTACTTACGACTTTTACCCGATCTTGAATACCGGGGGAAAAAAGCAATCTACTCAAAATTAGTTCGAAACTCCAACGTAAAGATTCCCGAGTTCGATAAGCCGCACCTGGCGAAAGTCGGAGGTTACATCGGTCAAAGAGCTATGACCAAAACGGTAGTCAGAATCATTTAAAAAAATTAAATAATGTCCTTTCTTATTTAACAATTCATAAACTGACAATCGTATTTGATAGTATTTGTAAGATGAAGTAATGTTTTCATTTGCATTATTTGCATGTGGTGGACGGCTCCTCTGACTGTGATTTTTTAAAAAAATATTTGCATCACTTTGTTGTATTTTTAATAAGTAAATTTTGAATATATTATCGAAACATTCAAATTTGTTTTAAAAAAAACAATCAATCTCGAAACTATCCACTGTGAAAATTTTCCCCCACTCTTTATCTGTGCCTAAATCAAAACGTGGATTCCATGAACAAAGCTTCTTTCTTAGAACTGCACGCCTGTGGAACTCTGTTCCGTCTGCCTACTTCCCACCTGACTACAACTTGGATGTCTTCAAGTCCAACGTTAACAAATTCCTAATGAACCGCCCCCTTAAGTAAACATTTCATCAAATCTCCACACTAACGTAATGTACTTGCAATAACCCTTATCCCTGAGTGGCTTCCGGACCTTGATAAGTGGTGACCTCTGTGTAAAAAAAACTTTTTTTAAATAATTTTACAGAGCGTAACATTTATATAAAACACTAGAGGTTTTGTGTAGACTTCCTTTCCTCCTTATCTATATGACGTCATTGCTTGTAATGTCATCCACTGCGCGTGGTTATATCAAAATTTGTTTAAATGAATAACGTCATATAACAATGTCGTCAAACCTCGAAAACTAATTCTTACAGAAAGTGTCATTTTATAAAAACAAAGTTTCGTGTAGATTGCATTTCTACCTTATACCTCTACTTTGGTTTGATGACATCATAATTTTGTGACGTCATCTACTGTGTACAGTTGTACTAAGATGTCTTTAAATGTATCACGTCATATAACGATAGCGCCATCCAGTATGAACGGAGACCCAAGAAGATTCATAACATTTAGACATTGCTTGATTAACAGAATGGCCAAGAAATATTTTTCTTATAAATTAATTAACGATATATTTGTAAATTTATTTTCGAACTAAGCTTACCGCACGTGGTAATGAAAACATCCATTTCATTTAGATTTTATAAGCATTTAAAATCGCAAAACATATAAAACAGTGTTTTTAAACATGTAATACATTTTTAATTTAAATTTGTAATATCTCCATTATATATATAAAAGACACTTTGTGTGTATATTTGTATGTGTATGTGTCTATAAGTTTGAATTCGTTCCCTGTGGATTCCAAAACGACTAGGCCGATTATTTTTTAATTTCATACAAATGTACTTTGTGTCTGGGGTGTTCTTATTTATTTTATTTTATTTTTTTTTTTTTTTTTTTTTTTTTTGTTAATCGGTTTAATGGAGTAAACGTCCGATTTTGATCAAAGCTTATAAAGATACAATCTAACATCACATATACATTTGAGAAGTTTTATCATCGTACAAGCATGAGCTGGCATATAAAATTAACAGTAGGTTCTTTGATAAGACGGACGCGCGTTCGAAATAATTTTTTCTGTATATATATGTGTAACATGATTTAAATTGCTGAACATGCAATACAGTTTTAAAACGTGCAAAACATTTAATAAATTAAATTTCAAATTCAAATTTTCAACAAGTAAATTATTTTTAATTGCTAAATATGTAACACAGTTTTAAAACATTCCCAAAAATCTCAAATTTAAATTTTAAATTTAAATTTGAATAATATGTAAGAAAGTTTTTGAAACATGTAAAAGATTTTGAATTTAAATTTCACAGTTAAATTTTTTAAACGTGCGAAAATGTTTAAATTGGTAGACATGTAACATGCTTTTAGAAACATGTAACACATTTTAAATTTCAATTTCAAATTTACATTTTTTTAACCTGTAACGCAATTTAAATTGCTACAAATGTGATACAATTCTTTAACACATACGAAATTTTAATTTGGAATTTAAAACTTTTCACGTGTTACATAGTCCAAATTGCTAAATATCTAACACATTTTTGAATTAATATGTAAAATATTTTAAATTTAAATCTAAAATGTAAAGTAAAAGCGTGTAACATGTTTTAACTTTCCTAAATATGTAACATATTTTGGTACTCTTGCACTTGCATAATTTGACCCGAATTCTCGTGAATTCCCGTCAAGCATGGATCGGGCGAGACCGGCAATCATCGGTGTCAGCCGAGCGTTTTTCAGATGTTGAAACGCTAACTCGACTTTTTTTTCTGTTATGTTTTTAGTAATTTTTAAGTTGATATTAAGGGAGGGGGTGACTTTTTAATTTCTGATTAGTTACTTGTCTATTATTTACTTATTATTATCCTTTTAATTGAATTCTTGGGGGTTTGATTAGCCAATGAACAAGCGCTATCTAAATGGAAGCAGACGACATTCGAATTTGGAAGAAAGCGACTAAACCAACAACAACAAAAAAAGGAAAAGCTGACCAAAAAATATATTTTCAAACTCGCCAAACACGAAAAATGACAGGCAAGAAAATAAATCTATACCTGTTAGAAAAAGAAATGAAAAGATTGATGCAGACAATCTCATATTGTCAGGAGAAGAAATTGCTGTCCCCAAAAATGAGGTGCAACAATTGTAAATACAAATGTTTACTTAAAAAAGGATCGTGTGTAAAGGATGGTTTCTCTTGGAGATGCACAAATGGACAGTGCCACCAAAAGAATTTGACTGAACAACAGGTTTTGAAATTAAAAACAAACAAGAAAAAATACAGTTACAAAAAAGAAAAGAAAACACACACAAAAAAACTTGTACTTACACCTAACAATTATACGGTTTAAAAATCTTTTCTTGGAGAAAAACAAAACAAACTTTCTGTTGATAAATATTTTGCAAAAAAAAAAAAAAATTTAATACTAAAATGAAATAAACATATTTTCATTTTTCAAGGAGTTTTTTTTTTTTGTTTCTTTGGGTTTTTTTTATTTTATTTTATTTTTTTTTTTTATAATTTGCATTTGTATTTTTCCCCGGTTTGTTTTGTTTGTTTCATTAGTCTGCGTCTGTAACGACGCTCAGCTGACACCGATAATTGCCGGTCTCGCCCGATCCATGCTTGACGAGAATTCACGAGAATTCGGGTCAAATTATGCAAGAGTTTAAAATACAATGCATTCTATTATTATTATTATTATTATTATTATTATTATTATTATTATTATTATTATTATTTTAAACCTGATGCACAAAATTTAAATTGCTCGATATTAATACATTTTTAAATAGTTAAAACATTTCAATTTCAAATTCACATGTAACTTTTAAACATGTAACTTTTAAACATGTAACTTTTAAACATGTAACTTTTAAACACGTAACTTTTAAACATGTAACTTTTAAGCATGTAACAAATTTCAAATTGTCGTTTCTGAACTTTTGAGATGAGGATTGATTATTGTATTATTATATATCGGACTACTGTTCTCATCTTGAGTGTGATTTTCACAATGTTTCAGTCGATGTAACCTCCGACCTTCTTCAGGTGTATCTTGTCGAACTCGAGAATGCTTCTGTCGAACTCAGGAATTTGGACGGAATTTCGAGCGGAACTTTATTTACTTCACGGGGGAACTTTATTTACTTCACGGGGTGACGCAATTGTTAGAATACTTGGAAAAATTAATTGTAAACGTGATATTTTCCTGAAGGTTGAAGGTTCAATCCTTAGTGTGAGCGATTGAAAAAATACATTTGCGAATTACTTAGAACCTCTATCCAGTCGTGCCTGACGGAACAAGAGCACGCTACCCCCGTGAAGTAAATAAAGCGTTCCGCTCGAAATTCCGTCCAAATTCCCGAGTTCGAGAGAAACATTCCCGAGTTCGACAAGATACACCTGAAAAGGTCGGAGGTTACATCGACCGAAACGTTGTGAAAATCACACTCAAGATGAGAACAGTAGTCCGATGAATAATAATACAAATTTCAAATTGATAAACAATTTGATTTTGAATTATAAAGTAAATCCGAATTAATCATTGAATTTAATCATTTCACCCCTGCCTTATACGGTGTTTAGCGTATATACTTTTTCTTTTGTAAAAGATTTAATCCATCACACCATAAAAGTATTCAGGCAGAATCTTTAAAGTCGGACAAAAATTCAATTTCACAATTCTAGTTATCCTCTGCAAAAATAAGATTCCCCATATATCAATCTATATATATAAAAGTGAGAATGTATGTGTAAGGGCAATTTTCAACCTATATACGCAACGAATTTTTAATCTACATGCTTGAAATTAGGTATATAGGTCATTCAGACACGAGGAAAACTTTTTAATATGTTTTCATCCGGGAAAGGTGCTTCTCAGGAGTCAAAATTGAAAAGTTAGTACGTTAAAGTCGTCGAATTTTTCTCTGCTTGTTAACTGCTTCACGATTGCGTATGCGTGAATGGTTCACATTACAGATTCCTTACGTTAAGTATAAGTCTGTTTGAAAACACTTTTTAAAGAGCGTGTCAAAAAGATTAAATTCAATTTATTCTAAACATGTTTTCAATGAATCTGTTCCACATTCGTAGAAGATCGTTTCAAATTTAAATGATTTCAACCGGGTATTTTTTAATCGCCAAAATTATTTTTTCATTCACTTAAATTATTTCATTCACTTAAATTATTGTATTCACTTAAATTATTGCATTCAATTAAATTATTGCATTCGCTTAAATTATTGCATTCAATTAAATTATTGCATTCAATTAAATTATTTCATTCACTTAAATTTATTCATTCACTTATTTTTTCATTCAATTAAATAATAAAAATCACTCACATTATTTAAATCGTTTACATTATTTAAATTGCTAAAATTATTTCATCCACTTAAATTATTTCATTCACTTATTAAAAATCACTTACATTTTTTAAATATTCAAGTATCGTATTCATTTAAATTATTAAATTTACTGAAATAATTTCAATTGTTTGCATTATTTCAATCACTTAAATTTTTAAATAGCTTAAATTATCTAACTCACTTAAATTATTTAAATCCTTGAAAGTTAAATTATGTAAATCGTCTAAATTTTAATTAATTAAATCGCCTTATTTCAAATTAAAATAAATCTAACTGCTTAAATTATTAAAATTGCTTAAATCTAATTTATTTACATCGCTTCAATTATAATGTAGTTAATAGCTTTAATTTAAATTAATTTAATCGCTTCATTTTAAATCAGGTAAATCGCAAAATTATTTCAATCACAATGTTAAATTAGTAAAACCGCTTACATTTTATAAATTGCTTGAATTCCAATTATTTAAATCGATTTAATTTAAATTATAGTTTAAGCTGCTTTAAATTAAATTATGTTAGTCGCTTAAACATATTTGTTTTTAAGTAACTTAAATTTATTTTTATGGCTTAAAATTAGATTATTTAAAACGTTGATTTTTTTTAATCATTGAATCGCTTAAAATTATATAACAATCGTTTAAATTATTTTTATTACTTATATTAAACTTATTTAAATTGCACTCATTTAAATTATTTATTTTTAAATAACTTAAGTTACTTTCAGTGTACGGCATAATAACGTTAACACACCGGTTCCCGCAGGATTACCGAAGTTAAGCAACATTGAACTCGGTCAGTACTAAATGGGTGACGATTTGGAACTTTCAGGTGCTGTGTGTGCTCTCCGCTTATCTCGGCATTGTTTCCAGTCGTGCTGGTCTTCTCTTTGCCATTGGACTCAAACAGTGCCGATTCAGGATAGGTATGGTTGGTAATTGCGCAATCCTTGCCTCAAAATTACACGCGCTACTGCCCCTACAGGGGGTATCCTTTCTCTTTCGAGACTGAACGGAAGCATGGATAGAAATTACTATCATCGTTTAAAATAAAATTATTTAATAATTCCAAACGCTTAAATTATTTAAAACGCTTACATTTATATTATAAACATCGCTTAAATTATTTAAAGCGCTTAAAATTTTATTATAAAAATTGCTTAAATTATTTAAAGCGCTTAAAAGTTTAGTAATTGTCAGTATTTTTGAGATGAGGTGTTTTCATTGATTGAGATTGTCGGACTGACTTCCTCATCTTGGTTGTTATCGTCACAACGTTTCGGCCGTTTTGCCCTCCGGCCTTCATCAGGTGTTTTGTATCGAACTTGGGAGCCGTTTGTTAGGAGTCTCGAACCCAACCCTTTATTATTATTACGGGGGTACCGTGTTCGGACTCCAGCTAGGCTCTGGGACATTTAGGAGTCTCGAACCCAACCCTTTATTATTATTACGGGAGTACCGTGTTCGGGCTCCAGCTAGGCTCTGGGACATTTAGGAGTCTCGAACCCAACCCTTTATTATTAATACGGGGGTACCGTGTTCGGACTCCAGCTAGGCTCTGGGACATAGTTGCTGATTCTGATGTTTTGAATGTTACTTTTTTTACTGCCTTCGTTCAGAATTGAACTCAGCACCTTTGGGTAACTGTAAACTTTGATACAACGTCTAGGATCACTCGGCCATATGTCACTAGGATAAAATTTTATTATAAAAATCGCTTAAATTATTTAAAACGCTTAAAATTTTATTATAAAAATCGCTTACATTATTTAAAAGGCTTCAAGTTTTATTATGAAAATAGCTTAAATTATTTAAAACGCTTAAAATTTTAATATAAAAATCGTTAAATTATTTAAAACGCTTAAAATTTTATTATAAAAATCGCTTAAATTATTTAAAAGCGCTTAAAACTTTATTATAAAAATCGCTTAAATTATTTAAAAGCGCTTAAAACTTTATTATAAAAATCGCTTAAATTATTTAAAACGCTTAAAGTTTCATTATAAAAATCGCTTAAATTATTTAAAACGCTTAAGATTTTATTATAAAAACGACGACGACGACGACGACGACGACGACGACGACGACGACAGAACTGCACAGGGAAGATTCAGAGTTGAACAAAAGCAGATGGACTATTTTGAGTCGTTTCCGGTTCCGGTAACATTCACGATCAAAACACGGGAAGACTTTCATCAACGATGATCATAACATTCAATAAAATTAATAACATCAATTTCTGTTTATGAAGTATAAGGTCAAATTAAAGGTCAAGAAGTATTAAATATATAACAACGGAAACAAATGTGAATAATATTGAAGTGATAGTTTTTCTTATTGTGTTTATTATTGAGTAGTTCTACGTTTTTATTAACGTCAATTTAATTTGCAATTTTTAGTTGAAAATACATGAAAAACAAAACACGAATGACCAGAGAGGAAACATTAGAAAAATATTTTTTCGTTTGTATCAAATCAATTACAATAATTACAAGAAACCTTCACTACCACCAAGAGCAATAGCTAAGAACATATTATCCGAAAGTACTTCCTTTAAACTCCTCGGCCTAATGTTTACAGGTAACATGAACTGGAATAGATAAATAGAGAGCATTGCCAAGGCTGCTGCGAATAAGGTGGGATCTCTCTACCATGCTAGAAAGCTACTTACGCCTGAAAGTATCCTGTACCTCCTATAAGGCCACTATTCGCCCATGTATGGAGTATTGTTGTCACATTTGAGCTAGTGCATCTGCTATTTACTTCTCACTCCTGGACAGAGTTCAAAAGAGAGTCATCAACCTGATAGGTTCTGAACTGTTATCTAGGCTTCAGCCTCTGTCCCATCGACGAAATGTTGCATCCCTCTGCATGTTCTACAAATACTTTAATGGTGAATGCTCTGATGAAATACAAGCACTTGTACCTCCTCGACGTGAATACCCCCGACAAACCCGATAAGCAGCAAAATCCCACCCCTTCACAGTAGAGATCCCTAGATGTAAGAAAGCCTTCTACTCCAATAGTTTCTTCCCCAGAACTGCTAGACTTTGGAACTCCCTTCCGGGATTCTGCTTTCCTAACTGTACTGATATGCAGAAGTTCAAGTGTAATGTGAACAGACATCTTGCTACTCATCTCCCTTCATAATACCCCTGCAACTTATGTCCCCGAGAGTCGCTCCCTACTTCAAAGTGGCACTGTGCCTTGTTTGGGGTGAAAATTGAAAAATTGAATAAAAAAAATCAAAGTAGGTCATTTTATTTTTAACTTGATTTGTTTACGAATATAATATATTTTAATACATGTCGAAATATAAAACTTTGAAGAATTGACAATTGGGCGGACCTGTACGAGAGTGCGCATCCCGTAAAAATGCGTGGTTTACACTTTTTTTAAGCTTTTTCCGACAATTTTCACAGATTACAAATAGATTAGTAGAAAAAAATTTTGAAAAAGTTTTTTTTTTAATTTAATGACTTTTGAAAAGAGGGTTCACTTTCTCATTATAATGTTCTACTTCATTGCTACCTGACTTACTGTCCATTTATTTACCGACGTGTCACGTGATTAGAAACCTTTTCTTAAAAGTCATTAAGTTTTTATTTTTATTTTTTCAAATTTTTTTCTGCTTATATGAAAATTAAGTTTGTAATCTATGATAATCGACGGAAAAAAACTTTAATAAAATAAAAAAGTGAAAAACACACATTTTTAGGGAGTGGGCACTCTCGTGCTTTCATGTTCCCTGTTTCTGACAAAGAAGGAATAATTGCTGTTTTCTATGTCAGATTCTATTCCATCTAACACTCATCGCAGGCAAACTTTTGATCTTAAAGTAGTATATATTTACCTTATTACTTCAAGTGGCTCCAGGCTTGTCTGGACGGATTTCCATTAAAAAAAAAAAAAAGAATAACAACAAACTGCTCTTTGAGAATTTCATGAACGGTTCACGTCAAAATTCTTTTCAGGTTTCCGAGTTCGAGTAAAAAGTTCGCAGGTGAAAATAGATACACTTGAGGAATGCTGAAGGTTAAATCGGCCGAAACGTTGTAAATACAACAATTAAGACGAAACTAGTAGTCCGAATAGACCGAAAAATACAAAGTACAGTAATACTTTAAATGGATGGCATGGGGCAATCATTTGTTTATGATATAGACATCATAATAGGTTTCATTTTAGAACTAACCTGAAAGTACAGTGGGAAATGACTTACATACCATATATTACGACCAGCCACCTACTTTGAAAATGCTGCTGTAAAACCTGACAGTTACGTGGAATAAGTCAGAAAGAGTTGCAACCTTGATTGAAGTGAGTGTCCCTAATGATGGAGATCTGAACAGAGCTGAAAGGGAGAAACAGACTAAATATCAAGGTCTCATGTATGATATGAAAAGAAATTGGAATCTTAAGGAGATATCAATCATACCAGTTATTATAGGTGCCACAGGGCTTATGAAGTAGAACAGGAAGTCCTATCTAACTAATATTCCTGGTGAACCAAGTGCAAAAGAGATCCAGACAATTGCACTTAAGGGAACAACGAGGATACTAAAAAAGAGCTCTCGGTTGGTTTCAATAAAAAGCAGGGCAATGTTGGCAGCTGGTTTGGCTGTCCCATATCCAACGTTACAAGGTTCAAAGGAAGAAAATTAAAAAACGAACTAATGAAATTATGTTTCAAAATTTTTGAGATGAGGATTGATAATTCTTTTTTTTATTTATCCTTCCGTACGGATTCCTGACGCAACGGATATAAGTTCTGAGTTATAATCAGTTGTATGTGACCGTCTCCTGAAGGTTTATGGTTCCATCTTTAATGTAGGCGATACTAAGAATACAATTACGAATTACTTTAAACTTATACTCGGTCATGACTGACAAAGCGAGAACAAGGTATCCCTGTGGATTAACTAAAGGGTTCCGTTCGAAATTCCGTATAGATTATATAATTCGACAAGATGCATCTGAAGAAAGTCGGATGTTACATCTGCTGAAACGTTGCAATAATAAAATCTAAGATGAAAACGGTAATCAGAATAATTTCAAGAATACAAACAGATGGGGAAAAATTTTGATTAGGAAATTTAATTTTTTCTGTGTAAATTAAATATTGACGTTAGACATTCTTCATTCACATATTTTTTTAACAATTTGTAATGCACGTATCGTAAGATGTATTAAATAGTTTTATATTTTTCTTTTTACTTTTGTCAACTTTAATTTAACTAATATGTATTTCATAAATTTATATTAAAATCATCACTTCAGTTTTTTCTTTCTTTTTTTTTCTTTCGCCGTGAAACTTCCGTTTCAAATCATGTTGTGAACAGGCTCAATTTAAAAGGTGACACAAATTATTGGGTACTAATGCTCAACTCTATTAAACAATTACTAAAAGGTCAACACTTCATTAAAAAATATTAGGAAACGTAAATAATAGTATTTTTTATTGGAATCTTTCGAGATTAGTTATTTATTTATTTATTTATTTATTTGCAGAATGTCATCATCATCTTCATAGTTGTTCTTGTTTACAACGTTTCGGCAAACTATTCCTCCGGCCTTTTTCAGATGGTTAATCGCGACGGGATAAGGATGCTGAGTCTCTTAACTGTATCCCCAGTAATTACTGCCTCCAATAGTTGTTGTCTCACTATGTTTCGAGGCCCGTGGCACAGTGGATAGAGGCGTTAACTCTCTACTGTTCCAGGTGAGCACTGTCTAAAGAAAGCAGTTTCAATCCTACCCAAAGCAGAACAGAAGATTTGTTGGCCAATACGTGGTGAGACGACAATTATGGAAGGTAGTAATTACTGGGGATACAGTTAAAAGATTCACCATTCCTATCCCATTGCGGTTTACCACTAGAAGAAGGCCATAGGATTAGTTGGCCGAAACGTGGTGAAGCAACAACACATATTAAGATGAGGATAGCAGTCCGCAAATAAATGAATAAAGTAAATGTTAGTGTTGGGACGATTAATCGGAATCGAACTCGGGAATGGGAAAAATCGGAAGATTTTGGGGTATCAGAATCGGAAAAATCAGTAGAGGTTTGGAGGAAGGCGTGGTGAATAAAGGGAGCAGGGGTGAGGAGTGAAGGAAATATATCGCAATAATGTTTGCATAATAAACAGACTATAAACCAGCTCTGTCTCCCATTAAACACTAATCATCACACAGGTTCCATTGGATTTACCTCTAGGAAACCTCTAAGATATATATATATATATATATATATATATATATATATATATATATATATATATATATATACACATATACATATATATATATACACACATATATACATATATATATACACACATATATACATATATATACACACATATATACATATATATACACACATATATACATATATATATACATATATACATATATATATACATATATATATATGTATATATGTATATACATATATACATATATATATGTATATATGTATATATATACATATATGCATATATACATATATATATATATATATATAAATATATATACATACATATATAAGATAGTCCACATCATGATCTTTAGAATATAGTCTTTTGTCATTTATGCACTAACATATATATATATATATATATATATATATATATATATATATATATATATATATATATGTTTTCCACAACGCTCACGACTATTTTGATCTAGGTTAATGAAATGCATATATCAGTAACGAAACTTACTATTGCAATGTTAGCCGGCGACACTAACTAATTTGAAACTAAAGACGATACTAAAATGGTTCCAAGCTACAAAAACAGTTAAATTTCTTATAATTCAATGAGCGAGAATGAATGCATATAAATTAAATTGTCTTAATCAACTGAAACTAATGGAATATAATGACGAGAAAAGCAGATGAATTCTGACTCCGGGCGTTGCACTTGCTGAAAATAAAACGCTTCCTCTGCTTTTAAAAGAACTCGTTTCTAACTTGATTAAAACTCAACAAGGTAACTCGTCAATGTGTTAACTGTCAATAGTAATTTGTCTGTAAAGTATATGGTAGTTATTGGGTGAAAATGAAAAAACAAATGTATTGGTTGTTTTTGTTTTTTTTACGACATTTCAACCCTTTTCAGGTTATTTAATCCAAAGATTTTGAAGAATTTTTTTTTTAATAGAACATATTTGTTTGTTTGTTTGTTTGTTTGTTTGTTTGTTTTTTTTTTTTTGTTTTGTTTTTTTCCAAGTCGGTTTCTATTTAACCCGTAGTTGAGACCCTAATAGGTACTATAACTTCGAGTCAGAGTGAATCTTGGAGCAATGACAATTAAGGGGTGGCTCCACACTCCTCAAAGCCCGCAAACTGGGGCCTCAACACCGGATATAGTTTAAGGTCATATCCAGGATCCAAATGTATTGGTTAACTAGAAATGTAAATAAAGGATAAAAAAACGCAATCGAAATAGAATACAACAAAGTCGAACCGGAAGTATGTATATATTGATATGTCACTTGAAATTTTATTCAGGTTCTCTCAAGATATATGATATAAGTAAACATGAAGTAATTATTCATACAGCAGTGAGTAACGAAAGTCATGTCTCAAAATACATATGGGCGAATAGAGAAGGTAATAAACCTTCTCTATTCGCCCATGCGTATAGAGTAGAACGAAAAAGAGAAAGAAAAAGGAGCGGGAGATTTCTTATGAATTAGATACAACTTAGGATAGTCTCCATAGCACGAGGAGTGCGTCAGTATGCGTGCGGAAGTTACGGTAATACATGACGCTATATATTTTACTTTTACCATCCCAATGAATGCATTGACGATGATACGTACGAATTTTAGAAAGGCGAACCATTGCAAGATACATCTGCCTTACTTAAAAATGCTAGGTTTATTTTGGTGTCTTTAGTTAAAAACCCACCACCCAATATTTTTGCTGATGAGGAGACCTTGTTTTCAAAAATTATATGATAAAATTATTGTCCAAGACTCAATGTATATCACAATAAAAACATCGTTTCCGAAACGATCGTACAATTTATTGATTTTGTTTGTTCTTCCTTATGAAATCGATTTTTAATTTTTAGTTTTTATTATAAATTAGCAATCATCTTACGTAATATATATATATATATATATATATATATATATATATATATATATATATATATATATATATATACATATACTAGGGATGGGACGATTCCAGTATTTTTACCGATTCCGATACAACTATCGATTCTGTATTAAATTCCCGATTCCGATACAATTATCGATTCCGATTCCGATGCTTTCTAAATCTCTACATATTTAACAATAATTTCGATTCTTGCTGATTGTACCAAAATACTTGTTTTTTTTTTTTACTTTGGAAATCACGACTCTATAATAATATATACGGAATCTGGACAAATTAAAATATCATATTTAAGCGTATTTTACGATCGGGTAAAGCCGGGCGACCTCCTTCCCGTTAGTATATATATATATATATATATATATATATATATATATATATATATATATATATATAAAGCTTACTTGCCATAATTTTATATTAATACTGAGCTCTACTCGCGCACTGTTTAAGTTATACCCAATACCTCGAAAACTACTGTGCTGATCTAGCTGAAATTTTATATGGACCTTTGCTATGATAAAATGTAGCGAACTAGGTATAATGGTATCCATTGAATGCATAGCCAGAGATTTATAGTTATCTACAGGGATATGTATTTAATGTAAAAATGAGTACAGATTTAACCATGTTCAACCATGAATTTGGCATAAAACACTAACTTTAAGTAAACAGGCTATATTTCTTCTTGCTTTTAATCAGTGGAATTCTCTATCTCCCCCCCTCTCTCTCTCTCTCTCTCTCACACACACACACACACATACACACACACACTTTCCGTACATTTCACTACCAAATTATTCTGTCCATTTTTAATCTACAGACTCGAAAGTTGACATAAAGAGTATTGAGATTTGGGAAAATCTTTTTAATCGGGTTACGGCCAGAAATGTTGCTGTCGAGGGGTCAAAGTTCAACGATTTGACCTTTGAGAACTCTCCCTAACTCCTCCGTCAATTTTGGGTCTTAACACTTGAAAATATAGGTTCCCTGGACATGGATCAAACTTTTTAATTTGATTTGACCCCAAAACAATCAATGTTAAGAAGTCCAAATTTGGGTCAAATTAAAAAAAAAAAATGACCTCTGTGGTCTCTACCAAATTACTCAGTCAATTTTTTATCTAAACATTTGAAATTTTACATAAAGTATATTGAGACAGAGAGCAAGCTTTTTAATTGGTTTTTAGCCGAAAATGTGGCTACCATGGAACCAAAGTTCAAAAGATGGAGCCTTTGCGGTCTCTAGAAAACTATTCAGCCAATTTTGGGTTTCAACATGTGAAATTTTGCATAAAGGATATTCAGACATGCAACAAGCTCTTCAATCAGTTTTGGGCGAAACATTTGACTGCCAAGAGGTCAAAATTGAAAGAGTTGACCTTTGCAGATTCTACGAAAATCCTCCGCCAATTTTTGGACTAAACACTTGAAATTTTACATGTAGGTTACCTGGATATGAGTCAAACATATATATATATATATATATATATATATATATATATATATATATATATATATATATATATATATCACTGGTTAATTATTTTTATACCATTTACAAATATTTCAGGATGTTATCATTGTTGGCAAAATTTACTTTCGTTAATTGTAGGTTTTGAGTATCTTCTAATTATAGGGTATATATTGATCTAACTAGTTTTTAACAATTTAGATTATATATATATATATATATATATATATATATATGCATATATATATACATATGCATATATATATGCATATATATATATATATATGCATATATACATATGCATATATATATGCATATATATATATGCATATGTATGTGTGTGTGTGTATATATATATATATATATATATATATATATATATATATATATATATATATATATATATATATATACTCGCGAAAGTACCCGTGATTGACTGGGTCCAAAAACAGCCTACAGAAAATGTACTCTGATTTATGAAAGTATGGTAGATTATGAAAAGGAATGGTTGTAAAGAGATAGCTTCGAATTTGGGGGTATCAAAACCAAGCAAAATATGATGAAAGTAAAAATAAAATAGATAAACCCCATAATTTATTATACCATACCTGTTCACACTGAAACACTTATCACAATATTCTGTGGATCTATATTAAAAAACCTTGTTAAACTTTGTGACAATATTTCCATTCTATGGAGGTGAGGTGCGAACGAACACCCCATAATTTTATTATACTATATTTCTTCAAACTGAAGCATAATAATCAAAGTATACTTACGCAGATAGATATGAAACGTCTCTATTAAAGTTTGTGCCTATTTTCATTCTATGAAGGCTATGCGCGAACGCAGACTCCACAATTTTATTATACCATCCCTATTTAAGTTAAAACATACTTATTAAAGTATTATTATGTACATCTATATCAAAAACACTTGTAAACGTTTTTTTTTTTCTAATTTTTAAATTTTTTATTTCCATACTTTGTGGACCAGGCGCGAACGCAGACCCCGCAATTTTAATGAATCATCATTATGCCAGATCAAACATACCCATTCCTGTGTCTCGATACATCTTCTATCATTATATGTGATCAGTTTTCTATAGTAGTCAACCCTATATGAGCCTATTCGTGACCAGACACACACAGAACTTCAGCTTTATATTATATATATATATATATATATATATATATATATATATATATATATATTGCTCTGTATGTTTGCGTGCGTGTGTGAAATGTGTATATTATTCGATTGGTTGATTGTTTAATAGCTTTACAAACACTCCAGGATGTTGGTAAATTTCATTTCATTAATAGCAGATTTTGAATCCTTTCTGATTAATCGCCAAGTATGGATTTATCTCAAAATCTACTTCTAATAAAATAAACATTCCCAATAGAAGTAACATCCTGAAATCTTTGTGAAGGTATTTATATAATAAATCAATAAAAATATACACGTCATATATAAAAAAAAATTCTATAAATTGTTCGAAATCAGTGCGATTTATTTATCTCTGACGATGAATTCAGAATTATTGGAAAGCATTCAAAACCTACTATTAATAAAATAAATTTATTAATAGTAGCAGCATCTTAAAATATATGTAAAGGTATATATATATATATATATATATATATATATATATATATATATATATATATATATATACATATATATATACCCATATGTATACATTTATATATATATATATACATATATATATACCCATATTTATACATTTATATATATATATATATATATATATATATATATATATATATATATATATATATATATATATATATATTAGAACAACTAGTTAAAAAACACTTTGAAAAAGAGTAAAAACATATTTAACTTTAAAAAGGAAGCATGAAATAAGTGGAAGTCCTTTATCCGCAGAGTTTATATATATATATATATATATATATATATATATATATATATATATATATATATATATATATGTACACGTAATAAATCATTAGATAAGAGTACATGCATGAAATTAGGTCCCAACTTTTATTATGAATTTAAATTGTGACATAAATAATAATAAAAACTATCATTAATATATACCATTTTTCTTAATGTTCAATAAAATTGTTAATGCTTCGTTTGTAAAAATCAAAAAAATATAAAAGTAAATTGGAAGACAAGTGTTCATTTTTCTCAACTAAATTTTAATGATTTGAAAATAAATAGAAATTGAGTGGATATAAAATATGTGTAACAAATAGATTGCAAAACGATTCTAAAATAGAATTGTCGAAAAAAATAGATCCCCATTTTTTATTTAATGGCGGTAGCTTAGCACACAATCTCGCACACATACATATACAAACGCACGCACACACACACATATATATATATTATATATATATATATATATATATATATATATATATACATATATATATATATATGATAGCAGCAAATTCGTTTTCGAACATTGCCATTACTTGATATAGCACAAAAAATGATATACCAGTAGACATCTGGTTGGATGTCCCATCCCCTAGAAGAAAAAGTTTAAGAAAAATGAAAAAAAAAAAGAGAGAGTCATTATAGGAGCAACTGGGCTTATAAAAAAGAACTTTAAAAAGTACATAGCAAGCATACCCGGTGAACCAAGTGCAAGTGAAATACAAACGATTGCACTGAAAGGGACGGCTAGAATCCTGAAAAGATCTCTTGGTTGGATTCACTAACATAGGGGTAAATGTCAGACATCTGGTTGGATGTCCCACCCCCTAGAAGAAAAAGTTTAAGAAAAAGAAAAAAAAAAAAGAAAAAGAAGAATTTAAAAAAAAAACACGAAAACATTCAGTGATGGGCCGCACGAAGATGGCTTTTAAGCCCTGGAAATCTCTGGCATTCCTTGGCACACATTGTGCAGACATGTACGCCACTAGCAGCACGTTCTTGATGTTCTCTTCTATGTATAATCAAATGCCGCTTCAAAACACCTGCTGCTGAATATATGTATGTGCGTATATTTTTATATATATGTGTGTGTAGCTATATGCTCACGCATATAAATGTATGCGTATATATATATATACACACATACATTTATATGCGTGCGCATATATATATACATGCATATATATATAAAAATATACATACATACATATATTAATACACACATATATAGAAGTATTCACACATACATATATATATATATATATATATATATGTACATATGCACACACACACACACACACACACACACACACATATATATATATATATATATATATATAGTAAGTTATGAATATATATATATACCTATTAAACTTCGTAGGAAATCGTTGAGCAAAAAATTTTATTATAAAATTTATGTCAATACATGAAATATTATACGTATGTGTGAATGTATATATACACGAGAGTAATCTCAAAGGTAAAAAATCTTACTTTTTAACTAAAAAAATGAAGAGATACGAAAGTGAGTGTAGTACCATTAAAATGAGCGACCTTTGCTGCTCTAAAATGTATTTCTCTATCAGGTCACCACCATTTTCAGTGCACTTTTGCCAGCAATGAACAATGGCTGTTAATGCGCGGCCGGATCGCGCTTTGTCATACGAGTGTCGTTCCAAAATTAAATCCTCCTTTTTTTTTCTTCACTTCAAATGTTGTAAAGCTACGAAAACGAGACTAGTACCATTAAAACGAGCAGGCTTTTGTGCACCAGTATTTTTCTGCATAATCACCATCATTCCTACTGTATTTTTGCCAGTTATTCAATGACAGATCTCCGCTTCTTTGTGAGAGGGGTTGCTTTCTTAGAGGCTCACATCGTCAATATCTGTAACAGAGAAATGAAACATTAAAGTCCTGAATACATAAATTCAATCATCATAACAATGAAGTTTGCAATCCCCCTCTGATCTATTCGGGTGGAATAAAAATAGGAGGTATTACTTTTGGAACACCCTTGAATATATATATATATATATATATATATATATATATATATATATATATATATATATATATATTAGTCGGCGGGGGAGCGCCCGGTCGTAAAATACGCTTAAATATGATATTTTAATTTGTCCAGATTTCATATATATTATTATAGACTCGTGATTTCAAAAGTAAAAAAAAAAACGTATTTGGGTGCCATCAGCTAGAATCGAAACCGAAACTGTAGCATTCCAAGCCGATGCCGTTACCACACTACCAACGTGACACGCATATGAATTGACTAAAAATAAAAAATTACAAATAAACTAAGATGAATGTACAAAAGGATTAATGTTTTTTTTTTTCAATTTTTACTCATTTTTTGACCTCGTAAAACAAGTTTAATCGGTTTAAGATCCATAAAAGAATGGTCAATAAAAAAATCCAATCATTTGACTCCTCTAACGCCGCTCTGCGACTTTTAGTTTCGGAGGAGATAGAGTTTTAAAATATGGAGGCAGACATATAGCCTTTTATGTATTAGATATATATGAAATGAAATACTGAAATACCGTAAGATTACAGGTTGTATAATGCTTGTAAGCATTGAATCCAAATTAAGATTAATATCAATATTTTTGAGACGATCCCAAGCAGATAAAAGAAGCTCAATATGCGTGGTAGAACAATAAAATAAATGGAAATTTTGAGTTAAATTATGTAGAATTATAACAAAATAAAACTTATTGTTTGACAAAGGAGTACAAAAAATTATTATTATTTTCACCGCTTAACTCATGAATTTTCAATGAATGGTTCATTTCCGGTATTTATTGGATTTTATAACGCTTTCTGTATATTTATTTATTTATTTATTTATTCATTATATAAACTTTGTATCTTTTTTATACTATCACCTCAATCTTAATTTTTAATTATTGTGCTAATAAGTAAAATTCATAATTACCTAAATCTATTTTGCTAACATGTCATCCGATATATATATATATATGTATGTATATATATATATATATATATATATATATATATATATATATATATATATATATATATATATATACTTTGATGAGTCGTAGACGACGAAACACGTGTCAGTGGACAATTATATTTTTAAAAAATAATATATATAATTATTTTTTCTTAAACAGTAATCTACGGACATGCATGTTTCGAGGTACCTACCTCTCTTTAGCGTAGCTTGACATTTTCTTGGAATCGAACCCCGGACCATGTGTATTACAGTAAGGCGCGTAATCGGTTCCGCTAAAAAGTTTGCTTGTTTATTTATTTATTGATTGATTTTAAAGCAGTAATCTACCGACATGCATGTTTCGAAGCGCCTATTTCTCTTATGCGTAGCTTGACTGTTTCTAAGAATCGAAGCCCGGTGAAGAGAGGAGGAGATACCTCGACACATGCATGTCCGTAGATTACTGTTTTTAAAATAATAAATTAAATAAATAAATAAATATATTATTTGTTTACGTCAAAATAAAAATATAAATATGGGCGATGTTCTAAGAAAAAAATCTTCAAGCTAAAAACGTTAGTTTTCCGTATTATCGTTTAAAAATCAACAATATATATATATATATATATATATATATATATATATATAGAGAGAGAGAGAGAGAGAGAGAGAGAGAGAGAAACACATACATATATATGCATGTGTTTGTATATATATATATATATATATTTCTTGTTGATTCTTTAAATATATATATATATATATATACACACATATATGAGTGTGTGTATGTGTGTATAATAGCCTTTCATTTAAGTATATATTGTAAAAATAACATAAATTTTCTGTTATTTTTTCAAATTTTAAAATAATCTTTTTGTTATTGTTTTTAAAATCGAAGGAATTAAAGTATATTCTATATTATCAAGAACGCTCTCGATTCTTTGCCGAACTATCTCCTGTTCAATTTTAACTATTGAGTTTATTCTCGTTGACCGTTGACTGGCGCGAATGCAGACACTACGATATAATTAAATCGCAAAAAATCTCATTCTGATAACATTTGGTTTCTGCCTTAAGTGGAGTTTTTGACGTAATAATTTCAGTTGTTTAGCTTGTAATTTATTTATCAACTGGTTCATTGATCGGGTTTTGCTATTTGACCATATTCGCATTCATGGACGCCATTTTGAAATTTAATCAACTATTTTAAATCCTATTTTCGAACATTGCAATTTCTAAAGATTTTAATTTTTGTGCGAACTAGTTTTAATTTTATAGTAATTCTATACTTTTATTTTGCTACTTGTTTCCTCTGAGTTTTTAAAACTCTGTGGAATTAAGAAAATATATTGTTATATTGCTTGTTTTTTAACATTTGATCAGTTAATAAATTATGTAATTCTTTATTTTTCATCATTTTTAGTCTAATACTATTTTTACATGGGAATTACCACTTATTAAGGCCCGGAAGACACTCAAGGATAAGGGTTAACGAGTGTACAGTAGTCAATGGGATAATATCGTAGTAATCCTTAATGGCGGAAATTTGGTAAATTGGATTACCTAAGGGGACAGGTCATCAAGAATTTGTTTACGTTGGACTTGAAGACGACTAAAGCTTCATCTTCACTATGTCTTTCTTTCTCATTTTTTGTCATATTTATAATTTCAATATAAATTTCAAACAAAATAAATGTCTGTTTATTTTGTAATAATGCATTATTTTGGCTTCAAACGTTTCTAATACGTATTTTATTTTATTCAAACTCAACCAGCGCTTCTAAGGAACAAAAGTCTTAACGTGAATCCCGCGTGGCCAACGCATCGTTCCGGGGTTTAAAAAAACTATCGTAAAAACAACAAACGGACTTCTACTTGCTGATTCTCCGCTCCAACAACAACATGGCAAGAAAAAAAAAAGAAAGAAAGAAAGATATACTGAAGATGAAGGTTTTCTTCGAAATATATTTATTAATTTTAATATAAATTTCAAACAAAATAAATGTCTGTTTATTTTGTAATAATGCGTTGTTTTGGCTTCATACGTATATAATACGTATTTTATTTTATTAAAACTCAACCAGCGCTTCTAAGGAACAAAAATCTTAACAAACACACACACACACACACATATATATATATATATATATATATATATATATATATATATATATATATATATATATATATATATATATATATATATATATACATACAATAAATCCATTTCCTTAACTTTGAGTGTCTTCTGGTTGGATCATCTCCACAGCGATATGAACACTCCCTAACGGGACCTTATATTAATTATGTTTTATCGCTAACTCTTAAATTGCGACGATTTTAGCTTCAAATCCACCTACGTCACATGATCAAATTCAACCAATCAGTCATCGACCCTTGTATGATGGTGACGTCAGCTGAAGCTAATGTAAAACCTTGTCAATCAGATCCGCGTAGACTTTTGAATTTGGCAAGTGATCTTCCACTTTACTTCAAAAACATATTATCGTTTGTTTGATAATATTTATCGAACAGAAAAAGATACCTCGCTTTTTATGAATAGCAATGTTACATAATTAACGTTGTTGTCTGAAACTCTGGAAACTTTTTGATAAGCTAACACAATATTAGCACAACTTTATTACATTAGAAAGTGAAACTTTAAGCCATTAAAGTCAGCGACGGTGACCTTCAAGGCTAACTCATTCATTCTAAATTAGGAAGATAGGGGAAGAGACAAAAGAAAACACTGAATGTATAATTAATAATTGTCTGCTGGTTTCTTTCTTTTCTTTCTTCTTTAGTTTGATTTGTTTTGAGTTTGATTTGTTTTGCTGTTTTGCTCGGGTGTTCTTCTTCATCTCGAACTTTTCTACTGATATAAATACAACAGAAACGTCTTTTTCAGACACGCACACAATCAGAGACTCTGGGAGGTTTATTTGACGTCCATAACGTTCAGTCACTTCGAACAGACTTTATCCTCTTTTTCCCGCCAAAAGGCAAACAAGAAAAGCAACCGCGATGATTGGTAAATAAATACGTAAATAAAAAAGAAAAAACTTTTTTTTTTAATTCTTTTATTCTTTTATTCTTTTATTCTTTTATTCTTTTACTCGCAAAAATTTGATCCTTGGGAATAATTTTTTTTTTTTTTTTTTAATATGTTTTCCTCCGTTTGTTTGTGTGTTGACTTTGGTAATGCGAGTCAGTTTATAAGCGAGCATTTTGTTTTGTTTAAATTATCATATTTAGAGAAATGTTTGCCAATATGCACGGTTTTCTATATGTAGATAAAGCCACCAATAATTGGGAGATATGTAAGACCGGCAAAGTTTAATAGAAATGTTTTCATTATCTCTTCGTTTTTTACAACGATACCCATTATTCAATTATTCTTTATCTATCTATATATCTATAAAAGTGAACGTGTCTGTATATCTGTGTGTCTGTCTCTGTGTGTACATTTCCCTACACAATAACTTTGTCAATTTTAAGTCTACAGACTCGAAATTTGATATACAGGGCACTGAGATTTGGGAAATCTTTGTGATCCATTTTCGGCCAGAAATTTTGCTGTTAAGGGGTCAAAGTTTAAAGATTTGACCTTTGAGAACTCTACCTAACTCCTCCGACAATTTTAGGTCTAATCACTTGAAATTTTAGATATAGGTTCCTTGGACATGGATCTAACTTAATAACTTTATTTGAGCCCAAAACAATAAATTTTTAAGGGTCATAATAGTGGTCAAATTTTAAAAAATTCGACCTCTGCGGTCTCTACTAAATTACTCAGACAATTTCTGGTCTAAACATTTGAAATTTTACATAAAGGGTATTCAGAGATAGGGCAAGCTTTTTCATCGGTTTGGATCGAAAATTTTTAGTTACCAATATATAAATGTATGTATGTCTGTTTGCCTGTCTGCCTAAAACTTTCGACAGAGGCGACGGATTTTACCAAGATCAGTATCATTTTGAAGTTCGACCTTTCAGATAACAAATATCGAAAAATTGGCTAAAAACATTAATATCTTCACCTTCAACTAGGCACTTTTCTACAGGGAGGAGTCGCTTTTTTCGCCGATATTTTTTAAAGATATCCTCTCCTTTCGATTGTCTAGCCATAATTTAAATATACGTCACTTCAGGTTTGGCGGTGGTCGTAACTGCAAAGACGTCAGGGCTTTCCCCATTCTTTTCCTCCTTCGCGCTACGGGTTCGAGCCTGCTTTCCTACTACTACATTTTTTTTTCTTTGCTCAACATACACATTCAACCACCCGAGCAACGCCGGGCTGAAATACTAGTATATCTATAAAAGTGAAAGTGTCTCTGTGTGTCTGCCTACCAAATAACTCTACAGGCTCGAAATTTGACATAAGGGGTATTGAGATTTGGGAAAATCTTTTTAATCAGGTTTCGGGCAGAAATTTTGCTGTCAAGAAGTCAAAGTTCAACGATTTGGCCTTTAAGAACTCTACCAAACTCTTCCGCCAGTTTTGGGTCTAAACACTGAAATTTCAGATATAGGTTACTTGGACATGGACTTAATTTTATAATTTGGTTTGAGCCTACAACAGTAAATGTTAACGGGTCAAAATTGGGGTCAAAGTTTGTTTTTTTTAATTTTACGCCTGCGGTCTCTACCAACTTTTCTCTATGGTAGTAAAGGAAGCCTTTTATATAGAAAGGCATTACAGTACATATTCACACTTTAATATATACATATGCACATAAAGTTATGAACAGTACATAGGGCCCGAGCAAAGCCGGGCGGAACTGCTAGTATATATATATATATATATATATATATATATATATATATATATATATATATATATATATATAATTTAAACGTGGCAGTGTTTGAATATATGGTTAAGCATCAGCTTTAGTCATTTAGAACTGCTTTAAAGCTTCACCGCTCACTAATTTTTCGACCAAATTTCAAAAAATTATTACAGTTTATAGATCACCTTCTCAACTATATTGTGAAAAAACATTTTCAATTTTTGTTTAGTAAAACAAAAATTATGATGAATTTTCTGGCGTTCAAAATCATAAAAATATGTAAGGAAGTGGTTGACGCTTTTTATGACTGGTTTCCATAGCAACCGCGTCGCTTCAGCGACTAATGTTACTACTAATTCACTGCTGTCTCTAAAAGAGAAGTAACAAGTGAAACAGAGAGAATGAAAGCATGAAAGGGAGATAACTGGGGGATTTTATTGAAAGCAGACGACTGTCTTACATTGTTATTACATGTCCAAGTAACCTACATCTAAAATTTCAGGTGTTCAAACCCAAAATTGGCGGAGGAGTTTGATAATGGTCAAATTGTGGAACTTTAACCCCTTGACAGCCAAATTTCTGTTTGAAAACCGATTAAAAAGATTTTCCCAAATCTCAATATTCCTTATGTCAAATCTCGAGTCTGTAGACTAAAAATTGACAGAGTAATTTGGTAGGAAAATGTAGACACACAGACACACACAGAGATATTTTCACTTTTATATATATATATATATATATATATATATATATATATATATATATATATGTATATCATTAAAATTCCAAAGAATAGTTTTGAGGCATATTTACGTATATATATATATATATATATATATATATATATATATATATATATATATATATATATACGTAAATATCCCTCAAAACTATTCTTTGGAATTTTAATGATTTTATTTTCCAAACTCAACAAAGAAAGATATTTGAGAAAAAAAATAAATGAATCATCTTTTGCTGAAGGAAACGACAAAAAAAATGTTAAATCAGAAAAAAATGTTAGAAAAGAAAAACTGAACTAAGACTTAAAAAATATTCCAATTAGATAGGTAATTGGATAAGTATATAAATAAATAAAATTCAAGGGACATTTATATGCTAACTATAAATTACAAGAAAGCAAGACATAGATATAGCTGTAATCGTATGCCTCTCTCTCTCTCCCGACAAAAAAAAAAAAGTGGGCAAATATTTCGTATAGAATTCCAAATCACATAAAAAAGATTACAAAAAAAAATATATCAAACAACAGATTTAACAACGTTATTAATTATACATTCAATGTTTCTTTTCATTAACTTATTATTTTCTTTTTCAAAATACCTGTCATATTCATAGGAATTTAAATTTTTTTCACCTTTAAGTCGAATCCTCTACTCAGTTTTCTCCAATCAAATCGTTTACGCGGCATTTTCTCTTTTCTCAATCTCTTTATTATTTCCTTATTTATTCTATTTTTAAAGCGCGTCCTTGCATATTGAGGAGAAGCTTTGCCTGTCAGTCGACCGATCTGTGACTCTTAACTTTGAAGAATTATTTCCATCGGTAAACGTGCAGATTGAATGGACGCATCTTATTTCAAATGTGTTAAAACTAATTTAAAAGAGGATTTGGTCGTCGGTCTTCCACGCTTGAAATCATATTTTCACTTGTCTGTCACTCTCAAGTTTTAAATAGAATATGCGTGTGAGTCTGTCATGCTTACGTGTGAAACAGCGCTGAAATTTGAAATATTATTTTCGTTGGGCGGTCGCAAGTATAAAATATTATTTTAATTAGTCTGTCACATTTAAATATGTAATTACATTTTAGTTGATTTGTCACGTTTGAATATGAAATTATATATATATATATATATATATATATATATATATATATATATAATATATATATATATATATATATATTTTCATCTGGTACGTTTCAGTATGAAATTACACTTCTGTTGCTTTGTCGCGTTTAAGTATGAAATGATATTTTCGTTGGTCTGTAATATTTTAATATACAATATTTTGTTTAGTCTGTAATATTTAAATATAAAATTATATTTTAGCTAGTCTGCAACATTTAAATATAAAATTAGTTAGTCTGTAACATTTAATAATAAATTTTATCTTCAAGTTGAAATTATATTATTGTTTGCCTCTAACATTCAAGTATTATATTATATTTCAGTCGGTCTGTAACATTTAAATATAAAATTATATTTTCATTGATCTGTAATATTTAAGTATGAAATTATGTTTTCGTTGGTCTGTAACATTAAAGTATGAAATAATATTTTCGTTGGTTTGTAACATGTAAGCATAAAATTATATTTTAATTAGTCTGTAACAGTTAAGTATTAAATTATATTTTCGTTTGTTTGTAACATTTAAATATGAAATTATATTTCATTGTTCTGTAATATCTAAGTATTCGTTTGTCTGCGACATTTAAGTATTAAATTATAACTTCAAGGTTTTGCCAGGCTTAATTTTTCGTCGCTGAATGTTCAGACCAAATAAACTCGACATCAGAATGGATCCGTCCATTTTTTGTTTCTTTTTTAATTTCCCCTTCTAGATGTTTTATTCTTCAGGGCTGCCATTTAAAAAGAAAATGTAGACATTGGATGTATTTAAAGGAAAAGATGGCCATACCCTTTTTAAAAACACTTATCTATAAGTGAAAATGTGTGTGTGCGCGCGCGTGTGTGTGTGTGTGTGTGTGTGTGTGTGTGTGTGTATTTTCCTATCAAATAACTCTTTCAATTTTCGGTCTAGAGACTCAAGATTTGACATAAGGAGTATTGAGATTTGCGAAAATCATTTTAATCGGTTTTCGGCCAGAAATTTGGCTATCAAGGGGTAATAAAAATTGAATATCCCAATGAATAGTAGACACTTACACGTTTCCACCTCTTGGAAACACTACAAACGAACTACGAAAATGCTATTTTTACATCTCCAACACATTTTGAAAATAATTTCTGAAGAGGACGCTTCACATAACGTCTGAAACGCGTTAAAAACGATTTCAATGATTTAAAAGCATTATTACAATGATATAAACATAATTCTCAATGAAAAAGCAAGACATGGAATAATAAAATAATGTTAAAAAAATACACATTATTTGTGACTACCCCCTTATTTAAATATATATATATATATATATATATATATATATATATATATATATATATAAAGTGGAATCGGTAGTTTTCTTGAAGCATTGCTGGTAAAAATAATAGATGAGTAATTGGAAAAGCCGAGAGCAATGCAGAAAACCGGGAAAGTGAAAGGAAAACTAAGACCAAACGGATGAAGTCGTATTGAGATGATTGTAAACAAGTATCTATTTATTTTTATCTTTCATATTTTTTTACCAAAAATATTTTACAATCATCATCCAGCTATGTTACTGATATGTCCGGGATTGTGTAAAGTCCTAAGATGGTAAACGTCTTTTATTAATTTCGAGAAAAAGTCCTCCCTTTGTCAAAGAGAAAATTAAAAGTGATATTCAAAATGGCGAAAAAAAAAATCAGGTACGCAGAAACAGCAGTGCTGCAACAAGACTTAATAAGAATAATACATGATGAGTCACGGGAAACGGACGTTTTTACAACGCTCCTTGCTCTCCATAAGTAAGGGATAGAGAGTGAGAGAGGTAGTCTTTAAACCTGCTTAAGATACCGTTTAGTAATATTCGCAGAGTTTTGTTTACCTAAAAACATCTGTTTCCCGTGACTCACCCTGCATAATACTGTTGTTTCAATACGACATTGTTTTTGTTTTTCATTTCGCTTTTCCAGTTTTCTGCATTGCCCTCGGCCTTTTTCAATCTTTATATATATATATATATATATATATATATATATATATATGTATATATATATGTATATATATGTATATATATATATATATATATATATATATATATATATATATATATATATATATATATATATATATATATATATATATATATATATATATATATATATATATATATATATATATATATATATATATATATATATATATATATATATATATATATATATATATATATATATATATATATATATATATATATATATATATATATATATATATATATATATATATATATATATATATATATATATATATATATATATATATATATATATATATATATATATATATATATATATATATATATATATATATATATATATATATATATATATATATATATATATATATATATATATATATATATATATATATATATATATATATATATATATATATATATATATATATATATATATATATATATATATATATATATATATATATATATATATATATATATATATATATATATATATATATATATATATATATATATATATATATATATATATATATATATATATATATATATATATATATATATATATATATATATATATATATATATATATATATATATATATATATATATATATATATATATATATAAAGCAGTTTTATAAATAGCAAACACTTTCTTGGTGTGGGCGCAAATACAAATGACACAGATAAGAAAGATATTTTTAATCAAATGAAAAGATTAGCAAAATGAATGCAAAAAGAATAAATCTAGACCCGACGTCCGAGACATTTTTGTGCTTGTTTTTAATGAAATGGTGTTTGATCAACACTCATAGAGATCTATGATTTAATATATTGCTTTGTTTTTAAATCTCTCAAACAGTTTTTCATGGAAAACAACTGAAAATCTCTAAAATAATATAAGGACAAATGTGTAACCAAACTAATATATTGATTGCAAAAAATTAATTTATTACAAGCGAAATAGTTTCGCAACGAAGGAATTGGGATTAAAAGTATTCATTTTAGTGTATATAGTTTTTAAAGATTGGAAAACTTTTAAGGTTATATATATATATATATATATATATATGTATATATGTATATATTCAGATATTCTCCGGCAAATATAAGGTATTGTACTTGGGCATTATCTTTAAAACAATAACAACTGTTTTTACATCTGGAACTATCAGAGTTACAGAAAAAAGCGGTTCACTATAGACCATTTTCACTTATAAAGTCCGTTTCTTTTTTTCTTTTTACAAAGGAGTCACCACTTAGCAAGGCCCGAAGGCCACTCAAGGATAAGGGTTAATAAATGTGAGGCGGTAGTTTAGTAATCGTTAATGGTGTAGATTAGGTAGACTGCGGATTATTTAAGGGGGTGGCTCAACAAGTTGTTTGCATTGGACTTTAAGGTCGCCATATTGTAATCGGCTGGGAAGCAGTCTAACGAAACAGTGTTCCACCTGCAGGCAGTTGTAAGAAAGAAACTTTGTTCATGGAACCTGCTTTTAGATTTAATCACAGATAGAGAGTGGAGAAAATTGTTGCTAGTGATTGTAGCTAGTCGAGTGTTTTTGTGAAAGTTTGGCAAGAGGCGACCATAGATTGGGGCTCAGACGAGCACATGCCATGAAAGTAACGATATAACAGAGAAATTTCTTTCTTCAATAGACGTGGCGAATATTCGACATGGTTTGCCATGTTTAATGTACGAGAAATTTTACTGAGTTATCTTTTTTTTTTAAAAAAGAATATAGATAGATAAATAGGTGCTGTATACTAATTTGATCTAGCTAATATGATTAGTGCAACTCTGCCTAATCTAAATTCGATTATGCTTATTACATTATATTGGAATCGATGGAATTTGCCGATCGAAAAATGCCAAATGTAAACTGTTGTTGTTGCCGAATCAGCAAAGTCGATTTTATTGAAACTTCCTCTTGAAGAAAATCACAAGAATCTTTTTAAAAAAAATAATTTAAAAAAAAAACACTTAAAGTTTCTCATTTTGCTCTTCTTTAATCGTTTTATATTCGAAATATTTATTTGCATAAAATATAAAATTACATTAAATCTTGCCGAGATCGGATGATCAAAACGGAAACATAGGCCCAAAAATATGAACAGTTTTAAACAAAAACCTGAATAACGTCAGATCTAACGGTTCTCGGCGAATTAAAATAAGTCCGTTTTGTTTTGTTTTAATGTTTCCTATTCGTATCTTATTATTATTTACTTTGATTATTTACTTTGTACTAGTATCCTGGGCAACGCCGGAATTATTGTTGGTTGTGCACATGCGCATATGGAGCTGGATGCACACACGCAAATATTGTGGAAATCTTCAAACCAAGAAATGCCACCAAAAGTCATCAAAATTGAAAGAAGAGGGCATCAGCTTTGAAATCAACATTCTTAATTGAAAAGTTTTGAAAACAGTTATATTGAAATTTGGACTTGGACGAATTTAATAAGGGCTAGTGGAATGCGGCATGGAAAAATAAAATTCCTATCTAAAGTTTTTTGTAAATAAAAACAAATGCCAGCCAAGGAAGAAGTCAGTCAGAGAGAAGGGCATCGAGACGACCAGTTGGCATTTAGTGTCACGCACAACACTTCACCACGCCCTATCTCTCTCTTTCTCTTTTTCTCTCTCTCTCTCTCTCTCTCTCTCTCCATAGCACATTGAGAAAGAATTGAACAGAAAATAAATTGTCATTCCTTTTTTATAAACTTACGTCAAGTGTGTGTGTGTGTGTGTTTTTTTGTTTTGTTTTGTTTTTGTTTTTTTTTTTGTCTTTTTTTGTGAAACAACTAATTGTCTTATATACATTCGTCAAGAGATTGAAACTCTATTTAACAGATTAAATAGACGATTCGGTTAAAATCTAAAGAACTACAGCATAACATAACACTAGTGGATCCGCATTCACTAAATGATGGCACATCTAACATTCACGTTCCATAAGGTTCAAATTCCCACCATAACAAAAACAAACCACAAGTCTTTGCCTTTAACCCCTATCTTCAGCCTCTTTCCAACATAAGAAATGTTGCAAGCCGGACTCTGCTCTATCATTATTCTCGTGGCGGGTGCCCATTAATCTATGATCTCCCCATACCAAACTATCACAAAACGCACTCGCCTATCTACAACCACTATCAACAATTTTCCCCCACCCTGTATCTGTGTCTCAATCTAAACACAAGTTCCATGAACAAAGTTTCTTCCTTAGGACTGCCTGACTGTGGAACTCTGTTCACTAGCCTACTGTCCGGTTGACCACAATATGGTTGTCTTCAAGTCTAATGTAAACAAATTATTGTTGAGCCGTCCCCTTAAATGGTCAATCTCTACCCAATTCCCATCACTGTACGCGCATTGACTTTAATCCTCAGGTGGCATTCGCTCCATGATAAGTGGTGACTCCCCTGTAAAAAAAAAATAACTCAATAGTTATTGTCAATGTTCAAAATCGTAAAACAACGTAACAACGTACGGGGTGAGCAACTTTTTTATGACCTGTTTCCATAACAACCACGTCGCTTCAACAACTAGTGTTGCTATCAATTCACCGTTCTCGCGAAAAAAAGAAGTAATAAGTGAAACAGAGAGAATGAAAGAATGAAAGGGAGATAATTGGGGAATTTTAATGAAGGCAGACGAGTGCCGTACATTGTTATTACATATGTGTATGTTATGTTTATGGGGCAAAAAAAAAATGAGACTGAAATTAAACAAAGAACAACTGAATTTACTGTCTTGTATAGCCTTAATTTAAACCTACGTCACTTCCGGTTTGGCGATGGGCGCAACAGCTAACGCGTCACTTTTGTTTGTTTTTGTTTTTGTTTTTTTCACTTTCTTTTCCTCTTTTTCGCGGTTTGGGTTTCGAGCCTGCTTGCCTACTACATCTTATATTGGCGCTTTTTTTTCTGCTAAACGAACACCCTTACACACACCTCCACTTTCTTTACCGCCTTCGCGTCATGAGTTCGAGCCTGCCAGCCTACTACAATTTTTTATGCTTAACACACACCTACAAACACCCGGGCAACGCCGGGTAACGCCGGGCAAGTTTTATCCTAAAATAGACTCCATTAAATATTGGTCGAATTGAAAGTAATTATCAGAAAGAATATTTTATCAATTTATGATGTCACTTTTCTATTTTAAGGCGGGTTGAACGAGGTTATATTTCGTTTCCGATTAATTTTATTTCATTATTATTTTTATTCAATTTTAATTTATCATATATGCTGAATAGTTTTTTTGGTATTATTATTGTATTAGCGGTGTCTTTAGTTGTTCGTGTTTTATTGGAGGTAATCTTCATGGCTCGAGCTCACTCCGCCATGTTCACTAGGTAAATCTCTGGTAGCAGTTATTTAAAATCATCTGTTGGCACTTTTCTTTTCAAAGAACGTAATTTTAATGGATATTTGAAAACTGTTGCGCACAGAATAAGTAAATTGAACCGATTTTGACTGAAAAAAAAAGGGTATCTAATACTTTTAATATCTATCTTTCCTTTGAAGTGAGATCTAACAATATACTTTGTATCATTATAGGCTGCACCCTCAAGATGATGATGATGATGATGATGATGACTGAGCCAAAGTTATTGCATGAAACCCACGAATTGTCTGATCCGCATGAAGTTCTCTTTGATCGCAGTTATTTGTTAATCTACAGGATTGTAGGTCTGTACCCCAATATTGAAAATAGTGAGGTTCAGTGGGGGCTTGCATGCCAAGTCGAGGAAGGTTTATCCTATAACACACAAAAGGATCGCGAAGAAACAAGGTTGCCATTTTCTCTCTATTTATTTGTGGTTCAGCACCTGGCATGTTTTTTGTTTGTTTGTTTTTTGTTTATTTGTTTGTTTGTTTGTTTTGTTTTTTTTGGGGGGGGGTTGTTTTTTGTTTTTGCTTGCCACGCGCAGGGGCAGAAACAAGAAGAACAATGGCTAATGATGCCTATTCTTTTTGTGGATTTTTCACCAGTACCCCGTTAATCGCGTTGCGGTCCTAATAGCGTTTGGTGCCAGACCTGTCCACCATGGGTGGCCCTATCAGTAACAGGAGTCCCAGACTGGATAGTTCTGACACAACTACACTGTCATCGTTGTGATGAAGAATTGCACATCTTATCCGAGACTGACTCTCCCAAAAGTATTTGTGATTTCAAAGACGTTCTATAAAATAAAGTGTGAAGACATTTGTAGACAATGTATGACGAGCCAAACGCTATCACGTCTAATGCACAAATAACACTGCGCCTGCGTGATGGGACAGGAAATCCGGTTTGTATTCATTTGCATGAGTTTGCGCCCTCGCGGATATAAAAGACACGGGATTTTCTTTGTGAGAGCAGTATTTTTCTTTCATTTGCATCTGTCGGTGTAAGAGATTTCGTGTTGTTCGAGGAGTAGGAGGAGGAGGAGGAGGAGGGCCAAAGAAGCAAGTTGGAGTTCTGCACAGAGCCTAAGATTATCTGGTCTAGTCCGCATGACATCTTGTTGTATAGGTGCGTTTGTGACGTATTTGTGTTGAATGTGTACGTGGCACTAGTAAATGTCTGTTGTGTTCTTATCATAACGGACAATATGTATGTAACTATGTACGCCGTGTTTGTTGTGTAGCGAGCTATTGTCGTCAGATCCCTGATGTCTATTTTAGCGGCCCGTGATTTGTCTCGGTGTTGCTGCGTGCGTGTCAGAACATATATTGCATATACATAACATGACATGATGACCTACCTGTTTCTGCTATTGTTTCTTCTGGGAGGTTCGTCAACCGTCCCTGGGGAAGCTGGAATCTGTTTAAAGATAGGACCCAAGACGGTGTGAGATTTTATGTATTTTATTGACTCCCAGGTATTCATCAAAGCAGAAAGAAGTAATCGAGGATCTTTGGCTTGGGGGTTCTTCTGTATCCATTCTGAGACCCTCTCTCCCTCATTGGGAGACCCGTTTTTAGCCCACCTGTCTTCCTCGGTGTCTCCAATCTAACTACCTATATGCTTGCGCAAACTGAAACACGTGACATGCGAAACGTCACTTCCAGTCCCCGCTCAGATACTTTCCGGTGCAAACTGACCGGTCACAAAGTTTGACAAAGTTTGACAACCTGTCAAAACATGACGATTCAAATCTCTGTTGCCCACTCATCGCTAGATAGTATAGATAGCAAATGATATAGACATAAATAGGTAGATACACAGATAATTAGATGAACAGATAGATAGACAGATAAACAGATGTTTTGCTGCTTCTGCCCGGCTATTCTCTAACAATCTGCCTTATTGACTGCAGATGTGCAATATACCCGCGGTAATATGAATAGTTTAAATAATACGCCAATTTCATACCTATATACATAATACAATTCATTGTTTTTCTTTTGTCTGTCAATTTGGTACTCCTGCAGTATTAGACACAGAATCTCGGTATGTTCCGTCAATCATGACTCGGGCTCGACTGGCAATCACCGGATTAAGTCGAGCGTTGTTCAAATGCTTAAACGCTAAATTGTACTAAACCGAACTGCCGAAATCCTCCTTCCAATAATAAACTAATATATTCTGCCGGGGACCAAAGGCAGCAATGAACCACGTCGACATGTTGAAGGAATCAAAACAGCGCAACAATAAAAAATGCGGAACCAACAGGGAGCTTCTAATTGAATTTATGTGGATATAAAACATCTGTTGACAAGAAATGTCTGTACTTTCACCTAACAGTTTACAGTTTTCATAAAAATCAGCCATCTTGTCTTATTAAAAACAACTTCTATTGACAAAAAAATCGCTTAATGCAAATTTTCTTGAAAAAATTCTGTACTAATAATTTACAATTATAAAATATTCATCTTTTCCTGAAAAAAAAAACACTTTTATTAAATGAAATAAACTTTAATAAACAATACGAATTGCAACTTTTCTTGAAAAAATATATATTCAGTAATTTTTTTTTTTTACACGGTGGTCACCACTTATCAAGGCCCGGAAGCCACTCAGGGATAAGGGTTATTGCAAGTACAGTATGTTAGTGTGGAGATTTAATGAAGTGTTTACTTAAGAGGGCGGTTCATTAGGAATTTGTTAACGTTGGACTTGAAGACATCCAAGTTGTAGTCAGGTGGGAAGCAGGCAGACGGAACAGAGTTCCATAGGCGTGCAGTTCTAAGAAAGAAGCTTTGTTCATGGAATCTACGTTTTGATTTAGGCACAGATAAAGAGTGGGGGAAATTTTTCACAGTGGATTCAGCTAGACGGGTGTTTTTCGTGAAAGATTGGCGAGGGCGGACCAGAGATTGGAGTTCAGACGAGCACTTGCCATGGAAATAACGATAAAACAAGGATAGGCTCGCAACGTCTCTTTTGTGGGAGAGAGGTTGCAGGGTAGATTTTAGTTATGTTTTATCTATTGTATTTTCATTTTTTTTCCGGGTTTGTTTTGAAATTCGCCTTCCGTCTTTTACTTCGCTCGGTTTAATCTGGTGATTCCCGGTCGATACCGAGCCATGGGTCAAAATTCCGAGGACCTGGGTCAAATACTGCAAGAGTACCGTAAATTTTGAAAAAGTTGTAACAGAGAGTCTCCCAAGAAATTCCTCTATACATTTTTATTTCTGACCAGCTGCCAATTTCACGCTCCATTATTTTCTCCGTCAAATTGATAATTGCTTCAGATATTTTGGACATCAAAAAGTGTTGATCCATGCAATTGAGTGTTTTATTAATTGGGGGGGGGGCTTTTTGTTCGATGCATAACATAATAATAAGTACGAACTCCGCATAAACTAAAACAACATATTTAAGCGTATTTTACGACCGGGTAACGCCGGCCGCCTTGCTAAAAAGTAAATTAATATGTCTATTTACAATAATTTTATGGGAGAGAATAGTGGAGTGGGAAACAAAACAAAGAATTTTTTTTAATTGATTAGCAAAAACATCCCAATACTTTCTAGATTGCCTACTGTTTTCCGGTTTGTTTTGAACCGAAAACAAGCAGGCCAATCTCCAAGTTCGGGGGGGGGGGTCAAAATTGAAGAGTGAGTGATACTACACTTTGATTCCAGCCCGATGACCATTGAGTTCTTGTGCATTATATTGTAAATCGTCGAAGTATTATCCTTCGTTTACTTTCAAACTTCGCCATTTTCTTTTTCTTTTTTTCACAAATCTCCGTCGCCATTCATTGTTGATCTGTTCCTTTCGTATCATCTATATATAAAGCTGAACGTCTGTGTGTGTGCCTGGTCATGACTAGGCAACCTCCGTGGCCTTCGGGCCAAGATCAAATGTAGTATCTGTTCAGGCAGGAGTTGGTCCCCATTTCCCCTTCACTCCTCACATTAAAAATCGGCCTTGTGCCTAATTTGCTCGGTGGGGGAGCAAATAAATACCATCTGTTCAGGCAAATACTGCAAGCAAAGACCATATGTGGGGGAAACCCCACATATAAGATCTTGGTCAATGTAGGGGCAACCCTTCATACCAATTGTCACTATCCAGCTCCCCTACTCTCCGGGGAGTTGGTCCCTCATTTTCCCTTCACTCCTCACATTAAAAATCAGCCTTGTGCCTAATTTGCTCGGTGGGGGAGCAAATAAATACCTGGTCACGAATAGGCTCCTATATGGTTGACTAATATAGAAAACTTATCACATATAATGATAGAAGATGTATCGAGACACAGGAATGTGTATGTTTGATCTGGCATAATGATGATTCATTAAAATTGCGGGGTCTGCGTACGCCCCTGGTCCACAAAGTTTTACAAGTGTTTTTGATATAGATGTACATAATAATAGTTTGATAAGTGTGTTTTAACTTAAATAGGGATGATATAATAAAATTGTGGGGTCTGCGTTCGCGCATGGCCTCCATAGAATGGAAATAGACACAAACTTTAATAAAGACTTTTCATATCTATCTGCGTAAGAATAATTTGATAATTATGTTTAAGTTTGAAGAAATATGGTATAATAAAATTATGGGGTGTTCGTTCGCGCCTGACCTCCATAGAATGGAATATTGTGATAAGTGTTTTAGTGTGAACAGGTATGGTATAATAAATTATGAGGTTTATCTATTTTATTTTTACTTTCATCATATTTTGCTTTGGTTTTGATACCCCCAAATTCGAAGCTATCTCTTTACAACCCTTCCTTTTCATAACCTCAGATTCCATTTTCTGTAGGCTGTTTTTGAACCCAGTCAATGACGGGTACTTTTGCTAGTTTTTATATAAAGAGCAAGCAGAGATGTGTAAACAATATTAAGATTCATTTTTTTATTATTATTATTGAGGCATACGTTTAAGAGACGAGACAACGGTTAAGCAATCTTAATTAAAACGACAATAGATTATGTCCTCAGAGTATCACTAATTAAACGTCAGGAGAAATTAGAACGAGAGAAGAGCGAGGAGAAAAGGGGGAGACAACTGTCTCTTTACGGAGCTGTTAATGACGTCGTCACTTCAGAACTGAATAAGTCTGCTCGTCAGCGATTACGGTGCGGCGAGCGGGTGGGAGCTCTAGGGAATTACATTTTGTGGTATAAATGAAGGGGAAGGAAGGAAGATGAATAATTGTTGATCTATTTTAATGTCGTTATCCGTGTTATTTACTTTACTCTGACGTTTT
>NC_136482.1:161250893-161318393 GCF_053919585.1 Euprymna scolopes | reverse complement strand
TGTTTTGTATTCGTAGCTGTTTCTGTGTCCAGTTTGTGTCTAGTTTATGTGTGGTGTGTTAGTTTCCGCATTCAAGGGTTTTCCTTAATATTTCTGCAGTTTTCATTATTGCGATTCGTTGTTTCTTCTAGACCATCCCTCAAATTCCAATCTCTCCCACTTTTTTTCAAAGCTTTTCGATATCGTTCATTTTATTATTAATATTATTATTATTAGTAGTAGTAGTAGTAGTAGTACTACTACTACTACTAATAATAATAATAATATTAATAATAAAATTAACTACTAGTACTACTACTACTACTACTACTTGATTTGTAACCTGTTAAAAACAGGTAAATATTATAACCCATTGACTTAAAATGGGTGCTTTGTGCCAAATTAGTGGAATATGATTAACGTTGTGCACATTTTTGCATTAATCTCTATTAATCTCTATTATCCTCAACTGTGCATTGAACGGATATTATAATACTTAGTTTGTTGCACCTTATCATAACAAAGATCCATGAAAAATTTCAAGCAGATCAGTCCAGTAGTTTCTGAGAAAAAGTGGAATGGATAAACAGACAGACAGACAGACAGACAAACTAACCGAAATATATATTAAAAATATTTTCATATGCTCACCAACTTATCTATAGGACTTCGAATTATATCCTAAAATAAAAAATATATTATTGATTATAGTAAAAAATACATAGCCACACACAAACATATGAAGTGGTGAGAAATATGATATAGGATTTATTATTATTGGCTCACATGGAGCTTTCACGCAGGTCATCAAAGATCTGATTGAAAACCTGTGGTGTTCCCTGGAAGCTGAGTGACAAGTCTCACCAGACGTCCAGCACTCTCCACCTCCTTCGATAGCATTTGCAAATAGATTTGCGTTATCGCAACAGCCTCTCACCATTGATTTCTCGCTGGCAGCGGCCATTGGTCTATATTGGAATTTGAGTGGCACTAAGCCTTCCCACTTTTGGGAGAGAGACGGTGATGGGACAATGGGAGGGGACGATGATGGGACAATGGGAGAGGATGGGTGATGCGGATGTAGAACTTGTTGATATGCAGCTTCATTTCCTGTGACGCTTCTTCATGTTTTGCCTCTGCAGCAGTTTGTCTGGCTTACGCATGTGGTTCATGTGTATTATTCTCCGCATTCAAGGGTTTTCCTTAATATTTCAGCCGTTTTCATTATCGTTGTATCTTTGCAGCCATTCCTCGAATTCCAATTTCTCCCATTATTTTATCAAAGTTTTTTAGGAATTGTTCCTAGTGCTCCTACTATTATAAGCATTATTTTTATTTTCTTCATCATCCAAATTCCTTTTAACTCTCTGGCTAGTTCTGTGTATTTGTTCCATTTCTCCTTGTCTTTCATAATCACCCTGTGCCAGCTGGGACAGTAAAATTTACGATTTGACACGATTTTCTTTCTTGTTAATTATTACGACATCTGGTCTTCTTGCTTGGATGGGTTTGTCCGTCTGTATATCCATATCCCATAGGATTTTGTGGTTCTCGTTTTCAAACACAGTTGCGGGCTTATGCTTGTACCATTTGTCTGTATGTTCAAAATACAGTTGTTTAGATTATTCCCAGTGTACTGCCCTCGCCACTTGGTCGTGCCTGTTTTTGTATTCCTTTTTGGGCCAGTTTGCAGCATTCACTTATTATATGGTTTATCGTTTCGTCTCTTTGTCCACAGAGTCTGCATTTGCTGTTTTCTTGTGTTTTATCGATCTTTGCTTTGATATGGTTGGTTCTTATCGAGTTATCTTGTGTTACAGTTATTAAGGATTCAGTTTCTCAGTTTGCATGTCATTTTTGCATCCATGTCCAAGTGTTTTTGTTATTCTCATCTTTTGTCATTCTAATGAATCTTCCGTGTTTCTCTTCCAATTTTTCTTTTCTTGTTTTGTCGATTGTCTCTCTGTTTTCTGGGGGGGGGTTCAGTGTCTCTCACTGCCATAATTATCCTTTCAGTATTTTACATTATGTATTTTTCTAGTTCTTTTTGTGTGTGTGTGTGTGTGTGTGTGTGTGTGTGTGTGTGTGTGTGTGTGTGTCATTCACACAGTCTTCTATGCAGACCAGTCCTCTCCAGCCATCTTTCCTTTTCACGTAGAGTCTAATATCATCCTTTGGGTGTAGTGTATTATGCATGGTCATGAGTTTCCTAGTTTTCTGATCGAGCTATCTCAGTTCTTCTTTTGTCCACCCTATAAACGGTCCAGAGTATCTTACTATTGATACTGTCCATGCATTTATACCTTTTATTAGGTTTCTGCTATATAATTTCGTTTCCAGGAGTTTTCTTGGTTCCCCTGAGGTATTCCTTTCCAATTCTCTCTTTCATTTCTGTTACGTTGATGGTGTCCGCTTATTGTCGTTGTTGTTGTTGTTGTTGTTTTTTTTTTGTTTTTTTTTTTTTTTTGTTGTTGTTGGCGGCGGCGGCGGCGGCGGCGGCGGCTCACATGGGGCTTTCACACAAGTCAACAAACGATCTGATTGGAAACCTGTGGTGTTTTCTGGAAGCTGAGTGACAACAAGTATCCTCAGACATCCAGCCCTCTCCACCTCCTTCAATAGCATTTGCAAATGAGTGTGCATCATCGCAACAGAAGCTTACCATTGTTTTCTTGCTGGTAGTGGGCATTGGTTTATACTGGAATTTGAGTGGCACTCAGCCTCTCCAAGGTCCCAGTTCTCTTTGCGCTTGTCCAGCCGAGGTCTGGCTAGCGCTCGCTCCTCGGTCTTTCAGTCCTTCTTGACCCTTCTCGACTCTTTGGTATCACTTTTTTTATTGGGAGAAAGGTGATGAAACAATGGGGGGATGCATGATGGGGGTGTAGAACTTGTAGATATGCAGCTTCGGTGTTCTTCATTTCCTGTAACGCTTATTCGTTATATTGTCTTGTATTATTCTCCGCATTCAAGGGTTTTCCTTAATATTTCAGTCGTTTTCATTATCGTTAGTCGTTGTACTTTTGCAGTTATTCCTCTGATTCCAATTTCTGACATTTTATTTTTTTTTTCGAAGTTTTTCGGATTTGTTCCTAGTGTTCCTACTATTATCGGTACTATTTTGATTTTCTTAATAATCCAAATCCCTTTTAACTCTCTGGCTAGTTCTGTGCATTTGCTTCGTTTCTCCTTTTCTTTCATAATCACCCTGTGGTCAGCTGAGACAGTAAAATCTACGATTTGACAAGATTTTCTTTCTTGTTAATTATTACATCTGGTCTTCTTGCTTGGATGGGTTTGTCCGTCTGTATGTCCGTGTCGCATGGGATTTTGTGGTTTTCAAGTGTTGTTGCGGGTTTATGCTTGTATCATTTGTCTGTACGCTGAAAATGCAGTCGTTTGCACAATTCCCAGTGCACCGCCCTCCCCACTTAGTTATGCCTGTTTTTGTATTCCTTTTGGGCCAGTTTGCTGCATTCACTTACTATATGGTTTATCGTTTCGTCTCTTTGTACACATAGTCTGCATTTGCCGTTTTCTTGTGTTTTATCGATCCTTGCTTTGATATGGTCGGTTCTTATCGAGTTATCTTGTGCTGCAGTTATTAGAGATTCAGTTACTCGGTTTCTATGTCCTTTTCGCGTCCATGTCCAGGTGTTTTCTTTATTCTCATCTTTTGTCATTCTTATGAATCTTCCGTGGAGTTGTTTTTCTTCCCATTTCTCTTTTCTCGTTTTGTCGATTGTCTCTCTGTTTTCTGTTTTGTTTTGTTTTTTTCAGTGTCTCTCGCTTCCATAATTATCCTTTCAGTATTTTACATTATGTATTTTTCTAGTTCTTTATTCGTGTCCTTCATACAGTCTTCTATACAGATCAGTCCTCTCCTGCCGTCTTTCCTTTTCACGTAGAGTCTGTCAATATCGTCCTTTGGGTGTAGTGCATTATTCATGGTCATGAGTTTCCTAGTTTTCTGGTCGCGTTGTCTGTTCTTCTTTTGTCCACCCTATAAACGGTCCAGAGTATCTTACTATTGATACTGCCCATGTATTTATACCTTTTATTAGGTTTCTGCTATACAATTTCGTTTCCATGAGTTATCTTGGTCTCCTGAGGTATTCCTTTCCAATTTTCTCTTTCATTTCTGTTGCTCTGATGGTGTCCGCTTCCAGAATTCCCAAGTATTTATAGTCGTTTCCAGTTTTCCCTTTCTTATAACTAGTTGTGCGCACTTTTCCATTCCAAATTCCATTTGGATATCTTGGCTGAAGATCCTGGTAGTGTTAATTTGTGTCTCTAACTCCTTTTCGGTCCTTGCAAAAAGTTTCAGATCGTCCATGTACATCAGGTGGTTCATTTTCTCCTCTGTATTGGAGAACTTGTATCCGGCTTGGCACTTTCTCAGAATACTGTTCAAGGGCATCATGGCTATGATGAAGAGTAGTGGTGATAGTGAGTCTCCTTGGAAGATGCCGCTTTGTATGTTAATTTCTGTTATGTGCTGTCCATCAGCTGTCAATTCCAGTCTCCATGTTTTCATTGCATTTTCTATTACGTTGGTGATCTCGCTTGGTATTTTATAGGCATTCTATTATCCATGCTTGGGGGATCCTGTCGTACGCTTTTTTGTAGTCGATCCATGCTATGGCTAAATTCTTTCTCCTCCTTTTTACCTCCTTTAGGATCTTTTGATCTATATATAACAGGTCATGTGTTCCTCTTTTTCCTTTTTGGCATCCTTTCTGCTCCTCGGGGATGAGTCCACGGTTATTCAGTTAGTGGTAGATTTGTTCCCTCAGTTGTGCTGTCAGTATCTTCCACATAGTTGGTAAGCACGTGATTGGCTTATAGTTGCTAGGGACGGTTCCTTTCTCCGTGTCCGTCTGTAGCAGTGTAGTTCTACCTTTTGTCACCCAGTCTGGTACGCTTGCTTCCTGTATACATCTTCTCAGGTTTTGGGCTAGGCTTTTGTGTAAGGTTGTGAATTTTTTAACCAGTATGCATTTATCCCATCGTGCCCTGGTGCTCTCCAGTTTGCCATTTTTCCTATGGTTTTCTTTAGAGTTTCCTTGCTGATTTCATTCACTGTTCCTTCTTCTATTTGTTGTAACTCTTCGTTCATGTCTTTCCGCCACTCGGTATTTCTATTGTGATCTCGTCGCTCTTCCCATATTTTACTCCAGTAGAGTTTTGTTTCTGTCGGATTTGGTTGTTCTGTTTTTGTTTTGTTTTTGTTTTTTTCCTCCGTTCACATTTTGGTAGAATTGGTTTTCATTAGTTTGAAATGTTCTGTTTTGTTTGCATTGTTCAGATTAATATCTATATCGTCTCAATCTCGCTTCTTTTACTTTTATTTTTTGGTCCAGTTCTTCATGTTTCTTGTTTAAGCTCTCCCTGTCACTTACATTTCCAATATTCCGTTTTCTCCACATTGCTTTCTTCCTGTTGATCATTTGGTTTCTTTTTTATGTTTGTGTATTTGGGTTTCTAGTCTTATTTCCCATCCAGGTTTTGTCGGTTCGCTTGTCCCCGGTTGTTTTTCTGATTTGAGTTTCATACTTACCATTTTGGCGCCTGCGTAAATCAGGTTGTTTAAGTCTGTGACTGTCAGACCCAGAAACTTGTCAAATCATAGAGCCTCTCCAAGACGAGAGCCATTCATTTCCATTGATGGCAGACGGAGGTCAACACGTGCTCAAGATCAGAGCAGAGAAAGTCAGAGAGAACTTGGTTATTTATGGCCTTTGAAGTGTTGCTATAGATGGTAGTTTCGTCAGCATAAATGTCTCCGAATGATCTTAGGATGTGATTTGGGAGATCATTGGTGTAGATCAGGAAGAGAGTTGGGCCCAGAGTGGACCCCTGAGGGATTTCAGCATGAATACTGTGGGCTTCTGGTTTCTGCCCATTTCAATTTTTATATTTATCTAGCTTCATAGTCATTACGAAGAAAAATAGTTATATATAGTTAAGTCTTCATAATTAATACGAAGAAAAAAGAAAAAAGACATTATGTGGGATAATCTGTTTCTTAGTATTTACACGTGAGTCAGTAACTTCGATTAATGTATTTATTTGCAAAAAAAACATTAGAAAATCATATCTTTATTATACCTTCATGTAAAAATAATTCACTTTGAACTTATGCTGAGTACCATTTATGCTTATTTTTTTTTTTTTTTTTTGTGCATTAAGCAAAGAAGTTCGATTAGTTTCGAGGTAAATATGCATGTAATTTTTTTGTTATTTTTAATGGTATTTTAATTTCTTTTTTTTAATACTTTTAGAATTACATGACATTCAAACTCGAGTATCGACATCATAAAAACTACTACCTCACTAATGTGTACTGTGCCTATTCCCTTTTTTATTGCCAACCAATCAAATATTTCTATTTGCTTGTGGAAAATCAAACTCCAAAAACTACATAATGTTATAAGGGGATATAATCAATTTCCAACATTTACTTTAACAGTGCTCAGTACGTGAGTAGAGCTAGGTAGTACCTTATGACAATATATACATGGCATTCAAACTACACAGAATCGTCCACATTTCATCCCTGTATGGAATCCTAGGCATTCTAGCCTGACGATTTTCTACAGACATTGTCGATCCCAGTAGTGCATGGATGTGTATTAATAGATAATGATACCCTGAACACGTATGTTAATTAGAATTGGGGAGCTGCCATGGCGTATGTTTTATTGATAATGCGCATGCGTGTTTGCATATATATATAAAAAAAAACAGATTGACGTTCCGAGAATCCGAAACGAAAGAGTAGACAATATCATTACAGAGATGGAACTCGGACAATTCTGTGTCGCTTAATTGCCGTATATAGAAGATAGTGGTAGCAGTAGCAGCAGCAGCAGCAGCAGTAGTAGTAGTAGTAGTAGTAGTACATTTGGTGTAATGGTTAAGCATCGTTAAACGAAGGAAAATAGCGACTCCTAATGATTCAAATTGCGTGGCAAGCCATTTAAAATATAAATCAGACATGTATAATTAATGACACTAATTCTTTACGATTCTCCCACTCTGCTAACAGCTAGGCCCGTCTAATAATATTAAATCAGATAAACCCCGCTTTTCTTACAGAATTGAATACCTATCCAAATCTCGTGAAGAGCCACAATGTGTTTGAGGGGGGGGGTGCGATTACAAAATATGATTTTGGGTTCATTTTAGTTATTAAGTCAAATCTTAATTTAATAGTCCTTCATTCCCTTCTCAGCTTTTTGCAGAGAGCAAAATGTAGTACCAGTGTTGGATAGCCCGGGGAGAGTCTATAATATATATGGTGTTTTCTAATGTGTCACATTTAACTTATGTTAAACGTTCTGATATGTGATTCGTCTAGTTTATTCTCTATTGTGTGTATACATATATTAACAGTTTATAGACATCGTTATCGGTTGGAACACCAGCAAAAATACCTCAAATCTTCCTTTCATGCGTGCCTTCCATGCGTCCTAAAATTAAAGGTGCTTTTTCTCCGAAAGTGAAATTGCTCAGGTGGGAATTATATTTTGATAGAATCATTTATTCTTTACTCGGTTCCTTTTCCAAGTTGGCTCGCTTTGTATAGGATTACATTTTTCTAAGTCGCCCCATCCCTCCCACTTCCATGGCCGTCCTGTCCAAAAAAAACTTACCCGTCCACTAACACGTTGCATATCGAACTGATCAGTAACTAAAGCTCTAAAAATCTATTTTCCATTACGTCATCACTACACGTAGCCTAAAGGCTCTTGCTTGTTTTTTGTCACGTATCTTTGTTGATATTATGGTTAGCTTAAATTCTACCTATCAAATTAACACCAGGTTAACATTTTTGCTTGTGTTAGCTATGAAAACAAACATCCCTTTCTATTAAAACATTTTAACATAAATGATTTTATCTGTACATATTATTATGCCCGGCCAATATCTAACACCTGTTCTGTGCTCAATCAATGATTTGAGAATTTTGAAGATGCTTGTGCAGTATAGGTCCGATTTGACAATTTTTAAAAGTACTTGTGCAGTATAGGTCAGATTTGAGAATTTTGAAGGTGCTTGTGCAGTATAGGTCCGATTTGACAATTTTGAAGGTGCTTGTGCAGTATAGGTCCGATTTGACAATTTTTAAAAGTGCTTGTGCAGTATAGATCCGATCTGACAATTTGAAGGTGCTTGTGAAGTATAGGTCCGATTTGGCAATTTTAAAGGAGCTTGTGCAGTATAGGTCCGATTCGACAATTTTCGACCAAGTTTTGTGTTTCGTTCATTATTTTAGTAAGTTGAATATCTCTCAGATTAAGTACTTTTCTCTAAGAAATTAGTTACTCAGTTAATTTTTATTAGTTAATATGTAAGAAAGGGGGGGTCGACGAGGGATACTGACATGGACTGATAAATCGACAAGCTATATTAAAGTCTTGTTGTTTCCATCGCAACGCTTTTATTCAAGATATTGGCAATCTTTTCTTTTGAGTACTACATATATCGAGGAAACCATGCAGTAAAACAGGATCTCGTTTTGTTTCATTGCGTTTATTAAGAGAGAATTCATGGGAATATTAGTACATAGGTTCTCGTTAGATTATTGTTTTTATCTTAAACAACGCTGAACTTGGCCAGTAGTAGATGGGTGACCATTTGGGAATACTAGATGCTGTACATATTTAGGTCCGTGGTATAATACCTAAAGGAACTAAACGCCTCTGTCTGGATCAACGTGTAGCGCTTGTTTTCCTTTTTCTGATATTCCAAAGAGTTACCATACATGGAGTATATGAAGCGCTTTAGCTGTGATGAAGTCTATTCCTCTAGGAGGAGGAAACTGATGAAAAACCGGAAACAGTATAGAAAGAGTCATGTAAGATAATCTTCCAGTGAAATATAAAAAGATACTTCACATAAAATTTTCTAAATTTTTATAAATTCTTGATTTTCTCCAAAATTTGGATCAGTGTGAACGGAAAAGTAGTTGTATCTTTCTATGAATTTATAAAAATAAGAATGTCTCTAATCTTCGTCAACCAAATTGATATACTCGTCTGAGCAATTCGGCTTTATATTCAGATGTTAATAATGGCCTGTTTAACTCTACATATATTTAGATTTGATATCACATCGCCATTTAGAATTCTGCTTTTTCGTAGTGAGCACACTTTCCACAGCGCTATTTTTAATTTCGTTCTTGGTAGTGACACTGGTTTGTCCACGTCGCTATTCTCAATTCCGTTCTTCGTAGTGGCTAGACTTTCCATACCGCCATTTTCAATTCCGTTTTTCATAGTGGCTGGACTTTCTACACCGCCATTTTCTAATTCCGTGCTTCATAGTGGCTGGACTTCCCACGTCGCCATTTTCAATTCCGTTCTCCGTAGTGGCTGAGCATTTCACGTCGCCATTTTCAATTCTTTTTTTTTTTTTTTTTTTGCAATGGCTGGACTTTCCACATCACCAATGCGATTACCGAGAGACGAACAATTGTTTTTATCGACGACGAACAAAACTATTGGAATCGACCCCCCACCACCAACAACAACAACATAGTGTTACACAGAACCTTTGCAACGTACACACATAATACAGTTGACATTTTACTCGTATCGTCTCCGCATTTTCATATTATTTTTCTGGTGATAATGAATAAAGATTATGAAATTCTTCTGTAATTCTATTAGGAAAAGATTTCGGTAAACTAGTTATTTTGTTTCCATCGATATTTTGCTTTCATAGATATTTTCCATTCTTCCGATAAACCGAAATAGTTGCTTCTTTTTCTTAAAGCGATTCCATCTCTATGAAATTATCTTCCTTGATTGAGACAAAAATAGTTAATTAGATTTACGTAAGAAATATATTGTCAAATATTTTAGAAAAGTTCTAGAAAAATTAAATTAAAAGAATCATTCTAGAATATATTTTAATTTGATTTGTAAAATTAACTACATATTATTTCTTTTTCGTTAAACCTCATAGAATATCAAACAGACTGTTCTGCATCAAAACGTTTGCACCATTAATGTTTTCATTTCTTTTCATTTATATATATATATATATATATATATATATATATATATATGAAATAAGTTATAAAAAATATATGGCAATTAAGCTACACAGAATATTCCGTGCTTAATTCTCGCGAGAATTCGTCAGGCTTATGCAAAAAGTTGTGGTTACGCGCGTTTTTATATACGTACATGCAATTAAATTTTTAGTTAGCCAATCAGCTTCCTAGTTTCCACTGCGCCCATCCTAATCGGTCAATGGGCAGGCACTTTCAGGACAAAGGTACAGTTGACCTTAGGTTCACCGCTTCCTTTGTGTGTGTATTTTCACGGGAAGAGTAGATATCTAAGTAACCTGACCTATTTTCAACCTAGGTGTAGTTAAAATATTTAAAAAAAAAAAAAACGACGACGTAGTCAGGTATGTGATTTTTTTCTATAATTCGGATATTATTTTAGTTTATATATATATATATATATATATAAATATAAATATATATATGTCAATTTTATTTTATTTTTATTTAATTATATATATATATATCTCAATAAAAGCTTAAAAAATATAGATTTACTTCTTTCAAATCCATTTTACAGATTATTTCTATTGCAGATACAAATAAAGTTATAAATTTTTAAAGTGCACACGGACTTTCTGGACACCCTGTATATATATATATATATATATATATATATATATATATATATATATATATATATATATATATATATATATATGACGTAAGTAGTTTCCCATGTGGGTTTTGAATTCAATTATTTGGGGAAGGGGGGGTTATAAACACTACAATAGGTACATAATTTTTTAATTTATGTTGTTTGTTTTTTTTTTCAGACTTTAGACATTTCCACTTCCTTTTCTCTTTTTTCTTCCCTGAGGGGCATATATTTATCCCTTAGCAGTTATTTAGTGGCCTTCAGCTATTCAACGAAATCCATGTAAGACGTATTATAAAAAAGGGTGTTGTTAGAAAAAAAAAACTCTCCACGAACATTAATAACAATGAATCCGATCGGTTTGGTAGGTAAACTTAACATCACGTCTGTATAGATAAAAACACTCGGTAATATAATTCTAGCCTGTCGAGTCTGTACGCAGATAAAACGCGCAAAATTACATATAGCTTAATTGCCACAAAAAATTTCATAAATTAATATATATATATATATATATATATATATATATATATATGTGTGTGTGTGTGTGTGTGTGTGTGTGTGTGTGTAGTAAGTTATGAAAATATATATAGCAATAACTTTTCATAACTTAATACCTAGCTCTACCTATTTATTGAGCACTGTGTAAGTAAATACTGATAAATTTACGTATAAATTATGTTTCGTATATCAATTTATATGATTGAATGAAGTAATCATGTATATGTGTGTGTGCATGTGTGTGTGTGTGTGTGTGACAAGGGTGTGAAAGAAAACAACATACTGAGGATGGATTTTGGCTCCAAAGTATATTTAAATTATAAATTTTAAGCAATTAATTATTTGTTTATTTTCCTAATATTACGTTCTGATTTAGAAGCGCACTTGATGCGTATTTTATTATATATATATGTATATATATATATATATATATATATATATATATATATATATATATACTAGCATGGGTAACCAGCTTTGCCTGGGTTGACATGAAGTTCCGTTTAAAATACACCTGTATACTAATCATTTTCATCATGGGCAACAACAAATATATAAGAATGGATGAAAACATATAAATGTAATCGCCCCCAAAAAAAGGAAGTATGTGATACCCTCTCCACCAGATATTTCGGTAGAAGGACTAAAAAGAGAAGAAGCTATTCTCCGGATATTGAGCACTGGAAAGACCCCTCCCCCCAAAAAGAATAATTAAAAATAAATCATTGCAACTTTTGTTTCAATAAAAAAAATAGCAGCGAATGCCCATGCGATCGCAAAAAAAAAGAAAAAAATAACATCTATCAAAAATTAATTCCAAAAACAATTAAATGAAAATTTTTCGTCATTTTATTTTTCTAATGTAACCCCCCTCCCCCCCCAAAAAAATTGAATTTGTCATATTTTGGGGTTCGTTCTGTTTATAAAATTGTTAGGTGAACGTACAGAATGGTCTCATAAAAATTAATTAAATTTATCGTTATTTTATGTTTCAAATGTAATACCAGCCCTCCCCACCACCACCACCACCACAAAAAAACAACAAAAAAATTGTATTTGTCATGTTTCCCCCCCCTCGATCGCCAAACTTGAAAAAATGCTAGAGATGACATGTCTGGTTGAACGCTTTGTGGCCAAAGAGTGGGTGCTCATTTTACATTCAAAATTTCTTCTTTCATATTATTTATAAAGACTGCTTAAACTATTAGGCTCCAAAAAAGCAGGTCTTAATTTTTTAGGGGTTAAACAACGCTGTGTCACGTCGTAAAAATTGGCCGTTTTTAATTTAAGATATTAAATAAATTATAAAGAAAATCTGTTTTGCAGGCAATTAAAAAAACACTTGCTTTGGTATAATTATTATAATAAATCCTGGGCACACCGATTACATTTTATAAACAAAAAAAATGGAGCAGGTAATGTATTGGATGATGGATTTTTCTCACATGGAAAATTGACCCTGTGTCTGACTAACTCTGCCCTCGTGGGGATGCAAGTAAATGAGGAGATTAGTTTTAATTATTTTTCTCTTTACTTAAAAATTAAGAATAAGCGAAAAAAATTCATCCGAATGAAAAATAAAAATAATAATTCATCTTAAAAGATTATTTCGAAATGAAAACAAATCTATTACAGAAAATATTTAATAACGTGCTCCGTTTAAAACAATTTTTCAATTGAACTATCACAGTTATTTCCCCTTTGGTTTTCTGGTTTGAAAATAAAACGGTTTCAGATTTCAGATAAAATAAGTTAAAACAAATATAAATTGTAATTTAAATAAACTAAATAATTTTAAACATGTTAATTAGTACAGTATTAACGAGGCTAATATGTCGAATAAGTAATATAATCGAGCTAATTATTTAAATCGATTTAATTTAATGTGGTATGCTAATGACCGTAACTCACTCAATGTAGATGTGGTTTGAAGAATGCTATATATGGAAATTACGTATAAAATATAATGTCTCCGTTGACAGAAGTATCCTATCATACGTTAATATTTCTTGACCAGGAGAGGTGTACATACATATGGCCTTTATATTTCTTTGGTTATTGGAAGTTGTACACAAAGGCACACACACGAACGCTATACTTTATATATATATATATATATATATATATATATATATATATGGTGTGTGCGTGCGTGGTAAGTTTGTGGAAGAGAATCCCAGCATAGTGGAAGAGATTAATTAGAAAGTAAATTCGATATAAGAGCATAATAATTAGTTTAAAATGTTACATAAGATCAGAAAATCATCGGTACTGTCGGTTTCAAATCCGATATAAATATGTAGGTAAACAGATACTGAAGAGAATTCGATATTATCAACCATAAACTGGTCCCCGTATATATTGGATTTGAAACCGACCGTACCGATATTTTTTGTTACCTTCTGAAATTTTATATATATATATATATGTGTATATATATATATATACAGGGTGTCCATAAAGTCCGTGTGCACTTTAAAAATTTATAACTTTATTTGTATCTGCAATAGAAATAATCTGTAAAATGGATTTGAAAGAAGTAAATCTATATTTTTTTAAGCTTTTATTGAGATTTTATTTAACTTTCCACATGCCCTCCATCATTAGCAATACAAAGAGAAATACGGTTTTGCAGTTCCCGAAAAACATTTGCCAAATGATTTATAGTAATGCCTGAAATCACATTAGTTATTCTAGCTTTCAAATCTTCCAATGAACTAGGTTTGGTTGCATACACAATTGTTTTCACATGTCTCCATAAAAAAATCTAATGGAGTCAAATCTGGCGAACGTGGAGGCTAATGAAATGGTCCACCCCTTCCTATCTATCTGTTAGGAAATTCCTGATTTAGAAACTGTCTAACACGCCGAGCAAAGTGGCAAGGAGCTCCATCTTGTTGAAACACTGTATCATCTTTCAAGTTTAATTGTTCAAGTTGCGGAATAAAGTAATTCTGCAACATATCTCACTAGCTGACACTGTTAATAACACGATCTTCAAAAAAAAATATGGCCCTATGATTCGATTTATTCCCAAAGCACACCACACATTAACTTTAAGAGAGTCCCTTTCATGTTCAACAGTTTCATTTGGGTTTTCAGTTCCCCAAATTCGGCAATTATGCCCGTTGACCTTGCCACTAATGTGAAATGTTGCTTCATCAGAAAGCTGTAAATTACTCACAAATGCATCATCACTGCAAAGTGTTTCATTGAACTGGTGACAGAAAGTTAGCCGTGCATAATAATCCTCTTCTAACAACTGTTGATGTAATTGAATTTTGTAAGCTTTCATATGAAGTTTTGCCCGCAGAATCTTATGCACAGTAGACTTTGGCAGCCCGAGCTCCAATGGAGAAAAATCTTTTCTCTTAAAGTCCGACGAAGTTACTGGATCGTTGATACGATTCGGTAACCGAAACATGTGTAACTAAGCAGATAAAACGGTAATATATATATATATATATATATATATATATATATATATATATATATATATAACTAAGCAGATAAAACGGTAATATATATATATATATATATATATATATATATATATATATATATATATAAATGACGAGAAGTCTTTATTCGAAGTTTCAAGATGTTTCCATCTTACCGTTTATTTCTTTGAGCATGTTAAATGTTCGATTCTTAACAGCACCTTTTTCGAAGCGCAGAATTATTCTTGTAATTATCGTCATTCTTTTAATCTATTCTACCCTGGCTCATCAGAAGAATATGAGCCCATGCAATTTTCAAAGTACATAAAAAGAACATAAGCATCTATCTGAAAAATAGGAAGAGTAGTTTCAATTGTCTTTGAGTCGTAGGGTAGAATTTGGGGGTGTATATTTCTTCTTCTTTTTCCCTCTTCTTCCTTTTCCCTGAGTGTGCTTCATTGCTGCTGATGTTGTTGCCCATGTGACTAATTTCTTGATTGATCTGCGCATTCATTCAAGCTAAAGTTGGCAGTTGACCCACTTAAAAGTAGCCCGATCAATCTAATCTTTCTTTTACCGGCCAACTGACACCACAAGACAAAATGCAATTCTTTTTCCAACAAGATGGCGCTACATGCCACACGTCTCACAGATCACTGACACGAGTTCATGACATGTTTACGGAAGAGGGAACAATAAGCAAAGGCTTATGGCCACCACGTTCCCCGGACTTGTCACCATGGGATCTTTGGGGGACTTTAAAACAAAAAGTTTATGCAAATAATCCTCACAATCTAGAAATCCATAGATGTGAACGGGGAGCACTTCCAGCATCTTTTATAAGATTACAGGTAATTTAAACAAGATGCGAACTATTTAGAAAGACTATAATACAGTAGAACCCCGGGATACGGCATTAAAAATTAGTAACAAAATGCAGTACAGTATATAATACACATGCATATAATCAAATAACATTATAAATAACACCGTAAAGCGGGGCAAATATCGTAACCAGGGCCAGGAAAAACATCGTATTCCACCGTACTATGAAAAAAACGTATCCCAGGGTTTTGCCTGACAAAGTTTATAATGTTGAAGAGATTGCGTCTAAGTTACATGAAGAATATTATCTCGCTGAGAGAAATCTACTTCAAGAAATCTGTCGAGGACTTGGCGGATAAATATGTCGGAAAAATACCAGCTTGGATGAGAGAGAAGACACATATGGGGAAATATTCTCACTGAGAAAGATTGAAGTAAAAAATGTCTATCACTAGATATTTTCTGCTAAGGCCTAAAGAAAACGAACACATCTCAAAGCTGCAGTTTTTCTAAGTCAAAAGAAAAGAATAGTTCTATTCTGACCGGACTCAAAAAAGAAATGAGGAAGTTCTTTAACCAAACTTCAAGCCTCTTCAGAGAACGTTTAAATACGAAGAACTGTGTATTTTTTACAGGAAAATGAGGAAATAAATTCATCACTATAAAAGAACACTCTCGGAACATTATTTCAAATAATAAGTTATCTTTGTCTGTTGATATTTCAACTAATCTACTCAAGAGGACTTTTATTTTAAAATTTACAAAATGTAAACTTAAATTGCAAACACTTTTCAATTTTGCTAAAGTATTAGGATAATTCTTTAAAAAATCCTACATTGGTTTACATCTCATATCACAGCAGAAAGTAAAAAAAAAGATAATCTCAACCCGTATTTCTTTCTTTCTTTTGTAATTGTTACTACACAAAGGACTTTCTTTGTAGCTGAGAGCAAAATCTTAGCATCAAACAGCTAATGAACATTTTTAGCTCTACGTTTCTTTATTTTCTTTTCTTAATAAAATTGTTGGTTTGTTTCTATCCACCAAGTCTATTCTCTTCTCATTTTTTTCTTTTTTTGCTTTTCTTTGTCTTCGTATTAGTAACGTTGTTTAACATCAATGATCTCCCAAATAACAATCCTCAGATCCTCCGTATGTTCTCTCTGATTTTCTTTGTTCTGATCTTGTGCGCGTGGTACAATGGGAGAATAGGTGGCTAATTAATTTTAATGTATTTAAGACCGAACTTCTATCTTTACATCAATGCTCTGATCCCCATCTGGCTATCGTCTTGGGGAAGCTCCATGTCTTGACAAGCTTCTGGGACTGACCTTTACTCCTGATTTGAAATGGAACATATGCATCAAATATGTTGCCAAGATCGCTGGAAAAATTGTTCCCGAAGGTATCTCACTACTGATACAATTATCTATGTGTATACGAGCCGAGTACGTCCTAAGATGGAATACTGTTACTGGGCAGGAGCTGCTAGAATCACTTATCCTGCATTGACAGGGTTCAAAATAGACTTCATAGCCTAGTAAAGGATGCTATTTCTCTTCCTTGCAACCTCTTTTTCACAGAAAAGACATTGCGAGCCTATCTTTGTTTTATCGTTATTTTTATGGCTAGTGCTTGACTGGAGCCTAATCTATGTCCCCCCTTGAAAAACTTTCACAAAAAAAAACACTCGATTATCTACAACCACTATATACGATTTATGCCTAAATTTAAACGTAGATTTTATGAACGAAGCTTCTTTCCCAGAACTACTCCTCTGTGGAACACTGTTCCCATGGTTTGCTTCTTGGTTGAATACAAATCCAATGTAAACAAGTTCTTGTTAGACCGTCCCCATAAATAATCAAATTCTACCCAATGTACACCATTTACAATTACTAAATTACCACCTTATATTTATTAACCCTGATCCTCGAATGGATTTAGGGTCTTGATAAGTGGTGACTCTCAAGTAAAAACAATATTCTATTAAATTTATCGGTAAATTTTCAGATTAGGTCCACCTTCACACTTTTCTTTTAAATGACGACTTTTAAAGGTTTTCGACTATGCTGAATACGAAAATCGCATTGAAAGTTTGCAGAAATAGGTAGTTATCGAGATATAAAAAGTTGTATTATGCATTGTATTCTTTAGCGGCCATCTTTTTTACGCGCGTGCCGTGCCAGTCAGAGAGGCGCGCGTCATAAACAAATATACTCATCTCTGACTGGCACGGCACGCGCGTAAAAAGGATGGCCGCTAAAGAATACAATGCATAATACAACTTTTTATATCTCGATAACTACCTATTTCTGCAAACTTTCAATGCGATTTTCGTATTCAGCATAGTCGAAAAGCCATAAAAGTCGTCATTTAAAAGAAAATTGTGGAGGTGGTCTTAATCTAAAAAAAAACATGCCAATTTATCTTTTATTGTTCAAACACTGAGTAAGTAAAAAAAGTTGAGAACATAATTTTCCTCTTCCCAATTTGACTATTTTAAAAGTGCACCTTCTTTGTTATTTCTTTGTATTATTGGATCCCAGTAAAATATTCCATCTAGTCTGATGGAGTATCCAGCTTTATGCTGTCACTCGAGGTAACACCATTTGCATTCCTCATACAGGCCAATATGGGTTAGCCAGACCGAGGAGATCTTATTTGGGCGGCGAATACTTCGTGATTTTGAATGTTTAATCAAGGTTTACTTGTAGGGAAAAGTATTCTCATCCCAGGTTGCTTTGACAACCCCCTGTAGAGAGAGAGAGAGACCTTAGACACTCGAGGACAGTGTCTAGTAGGCATTCAAGTTCCCTCTAAATGTACATGTATATTTTCTTTTACTTACGTTCGCCCCCTAACAAGGCATATCACCACTTGGGCGTAAGCGGTTACTATTTGGGACCATGCCTAGGAAAGATTAACAAGATATTGGTTTACATTACATTTGAACTTCTGCATGTCAGTACAGCCAGGGAAGCAGGTAGTAGGAAGGGAATTTCAAAGTCTAGCTGTTCGAGGGAATAAACTGTTAGAGTGGAAAGTTTTCTGGCATTTAGGAACTACAACAATGAAGGGGTGAGATTTTGTTGCTAAGCGGGTTTCTCGGGGGTATGTACGTCGATGGGGCACAATCGTTGCATTATAATAGGGGGGGTGACGTCATCCCCCCCCCTATTATAATGGTCTCCCTTAGGAATCTCTCTAAGTCTAGGATTGAAATAGAAGAGAATAGTGAGTAAAAAGTATCTCAACCTAGAAAATCTCAGGCCGCTGGAGGTGCCTCCTCTAATTTCCTTAGAATCTTTAATAGAAGTTATCTTAATCTAACTTAGAAAACGATTCTCAGCCGGAGATATAATTTTTGTTTTTATTTTTATATATATTCATCAGAACACATTCCATTAAAATATTTGTAAAAAAAAAAAAGCTCAGTCATGCAACATTGCGGCGATGGGACAGGGGTTAGAGCTTAGTTTTAAAAAATGGGACCTATTAGATTGGACACTCTTTGTTGGATCCTCTCCAAGAGGGAGAGGCTGGTGATGGATGAACCAGCCCAGATGTGGCAACAATACTCCATGCATGGACGAATTGTGGCCTTGATATATTAATATACATCCATCAATAGTAGCTGAGTGATTTTTGCTACGGTTTCGAATAATAATCTGGAATGTCACTGATCAAACAAATGTTCGTGGTCGAAGCTGGTATTCCTTAGGGTGAGGCTTTGTAGCGTACCTTTCGACGTTGTCCCAGGTGGCTCTACCGGTCGGTATTTATAACTTACCCCCCCCCCCCAAAAAAAAAAAATAAGCAGAAGAACCCGGATGTACTCATAATCATTTGATCATTAAGCAATACCTGCTCAGGAGAAGTGCGGTTGGCGATTGCGCAACTTCTATTTTTTCAACGTTAGATTACGACCCTCTCAATTGTAAGCCTCAACGTATGTTTCTGCTCCCGTTTTTTGTTTTTTGTTTTTTGTTTGTATCTTTTGTCTCCTGTTCTCTCTCCTCTTCTTCTTTATCCCCTTTCTCTTATTCCCACGTCACCCAACCCCAACGCCTACACTTTCTTTCCAATCCATGCAAAAAGCAAAGCGCGATTCTTTCCAAATTCTGCACTTTGCTACTCAATCTTATCTGACACTTTTTTATTTTCTGTCACCAATGGCGCACAGCCGACGGCGGAAGACAAAATCGTCACTTTGCCATTTTTCTTTCTCATGTGCGGGCATGTTTTTTCTTCACTCCTTTCAATGGCGTTCTCCTTTTTTTTGGTGGGCTTTTTTTTTTCGCGCCAGATTAACTCTCGCCTTCAAGAAACAAAAATTCCGTACAAATTTTAATTATCGTAAAAATTAAAATGAACACTTTCTTAACATGCGATCAAACATCGGCAACGAAGGCAATTACTCCGACAACAAAAGATTATTTTGTTTGTTTGTTTTTGTTTTTTTGATAATCACATCATGTTTATTTAGTAATACTAGCTGATTCATTCGTCTACGACGGTTGAGAAATTAGTATTGTGAGAATTGAAAAAATCAGCCTTAATGAGTGGATTAAATACTCATTCTGCTCTTTCAGGAGTACGTTCAAAATATTAGAAAAACAGTACAGAAAGATTCTAAATGTAAGATAATAAAAAACAAAAAAATAAAAGGAAGATAAAAAAATACGAATCCCAAAGAGAAGAAGAAGATGAAGAAAAAATATTAAAATAAAAGACAATGTAAAGTATGATGTAGACGCATTAACGGCATGAATTGTGGAATTCATAATAATTAATAGTATTTAACTATGATTACTTTTTAATATTTAATGGCATTAAACTATGGAAGTTTTCTAAATAATTAATGGCATTTTACTATTGTTAATTGATAAATATTTACTGCATTTAACTGGGGTTATTTTTAAATAATTAATAGCATTTAACTACGGTTAATTTTAAAATAAGTAATGGCATTTAACTGTGCTTAATTTCTAAATAATTAATTGCATTTAACTATGGTTAATTTTTAAATTATTAATTGCATTTAACTATAGTTACTTTTTAATTCATTAATTAATTGCATTTAACTATAGTTAATTTCTAAATAATTAACGGCATTTAACTATAGTTAATTTTAAAATAATTAATGGCATTTAATTATGGTTAATTTCTAAATAATTGACTTCTAAATATTGTATGATATTTAACTATGTTAGTTTTCTAAATAATTAATGCTATTTAACTGTGGTTAATTTCTAAATATTTACTGGTATTTTATTATGGTAGTTTGTTATATAATTAATAGAATTAATTATGGTAGATGTCTAAATATTTTATGGGATTAAACTGTGTTTTTTTTTTCTAAATAATTAATATTATTTAACTATGGTTAATTTCTAAATAATTACTAGTATTTAACTATGGTAGTTTACTAAATAATTAATAGAATTTAATTTAATCAAAATATTTTATGCCATTAACTATGGTAGATTTCTAAACAAATAATAGCATTTTAATATGATATTATTTGAATTGATTAACAATATTTAATGATTGTAGATTTCTAAATAATTCATCGCATTTAACTGATACATTTCTGAATAAATAATAGCATTTAAATATAGTAGATTTCTAGATATGTAATTGCAATTACTTATAGAACTTTTCTAAATAGTACAAACATAATATTGCACATTTCATAATAATTGACAGCATTTATCTACATTAGTTTTCCAAATAATTAATGGCAATTAACTGTTGTTAATTTCTAAATAATTACTGATATTTAGTTGAAGTAGTTTTCTAAATAATAAATAGAATTAATTAATGTAGACTTCTAAATATTTTATGGCATTAAACTATGTTTTCTAAATTATTAATATCATTTAATTATGGTTAATTTCTAAATAATTAATGGTATTTAACTATGGTAGTTTGCTAAATAATTAATAGAATTTAATTATTGTAGATTTCTAAATATTTTATGACATTTAACTTTGGTTAATTTCTAAGCAATTACCAGTATTTAACTGTGGTAGTTTACTAAATAATTAATAGAATTTAATATTGTAGACTTCTAAATATTTTATGGTATTTAACTATGGTAGATTTCTAAACAAATAATAGCATTTAAATATGATAGTATTTTAATTGATTAATATTTTAACTGATACATTTCTGAATAAATAATAGCATTTAAATATAGTAGATTTTTAGATATTTAATGGAATTTAAATATGATATATTTAAAAATATCTTATATCATTTAGCTATTGTAGATTTTTACATAATTAATAGTACTTAATTATTATAGATTTCTAAATAATAACGGCATTCAGCTATTATTTTATTTTTTATTGTTTTATTTCAATGCTATTGATAAGAAAACATTTGTTTTACTTGATTAAAATTAATTAAACATAGATTATATCTGTAGTATATAAATATTTTTTTTATAATGAAACAATTTATTAATTTTTGCTGATTTACGATTTTTTCATTGCCGGTTTTTATTTTGCAAATTAAAAATAATCCAATAATCTTTTTTGATAATGAAAAAATGTGCTGACAATTAAGTGATTTTAAATATTTGAATATTTTTTTAAATGAACAATAAATTAAAATCAATTTACTAAATAATCATTTTTTTCAAGATTTATTTACACAATTTACTAATATTTATTGATATAATTGGATAATTTTGCATTGTTCTTCTAATGTTTTATATTCATTTTATTTCTTCTGTCAAAAAATTATAATCAATATAATAATCGTTTTTTATAATGAGAAAATTTATAAATATTTAAAATCTTAAAAAGTTCAACAAAATGCCAATTGCATTTTTATTAGTGCATAAGGCACATCTGATTGAGTTGAAATAAAATATTTTTTGCTTAAATTCTAGTATCTTTCTTTTTATAGTTTAATATTAATAGTTTTTGGTAAATTTTATGGTTAAACATTTTGTTGAACATCTTTCTGTTGAGGCCGAAATCCTTTTTCAAGAAAATTATTATAGATTTCTAAATAATAACGGCATTCAGCTATTATAAATTTAAGTATAGTAGTGTTCTCTTACTAATGGCATTTAACAATTGTAGTTTTCTAAATGGTAGGTTTGAAAATAATTAATGTTACTTAATTATTGTACAATTCTTTATAATTAATGGCCTTTAAGTATGGCATATTTCTAAATAATTTTATACCATTAAAATGTTATCGATATCTAAATAATTAATTATTGATGGTGGTATTTAACTGTGGGATTTTTTTTGCTTAATTAATGGCGTTTAAACATGAAAATATTTATAGTATTTAATTATTGCATACTTATAAATAATTTATGGCATATAACTATTGTTAATTTCTAAATAATGTTATTTAACTATTGTTGATTTCTAAATAATGTTATTTAACTATTGTTGATTTCTAAATAATGTTATTTAACTATTGTTGATTTCTAAATAATGTTATTTAACTATTGTTGATTTCTAAATAATGTTATTTAACTATTGTTGATTTCTAAATAATGTTATTTAACTATTGTTGATTTCTAAATAATGTTATTTAACTATTGTTGATTTCTAAATAATGTTATTTAACTATTGTTGATTTCTAAATAATGTTATTTAACTATTGTTGATTTCTAAATAATGTTATTTAACTATTGTTGATTTCTAAATAATGTTATTTAACTATTGTTGATTTCTAAATAATGTTATTTAACTATTGTTGATTTCTAAATAATGTTATTTTATTGAGGCACATTCTAAATTATGTTATTTACTTATTGTAGATTTCTAAATAATTTTATTTAACTGTGGTAGATTTTTAAATAATATTATTTAACTATAGTGTATTTCTAAATAACGTTATTTAACTATTGTAGATTTCTAAATAATGTTATTTTTAACTATGGTAGATTTCTAAATAATGTTATTTTACTATTGTTGATTTCTAAATAATGTTATTTAATTATTGTAGATTTCTAAATGATGTTATATAACTATAGGAGATTTCTAAATAATGATATTTAATTATTGTAAATGTCTACTTATTTAATGTCTGTTTATTTAATTATTGTAGATTTCTAACTAATGTTATATTATTTTGTTAGATTTAAAAATAATGTTATTTAAATATAGTGGATTTCTAAATAATGTTATTTAACTATGGTAGATTTATAAATAATATTATTTAACTGTGGTAGATTTTAGAATAATGTTATTTAACTGTAGTGGGTTTCTAAATAATGTTATTTAACTATGGTAGATTTCTAAATAATATTATTTAACTATGGTAGATTTTAGAATAATGTTATTTAACTATGGTAGATTTCTAAATAATGTTATTAAACTATGGTAGATTTCTAAACAACTAATGGCATTCAAATATGGCACATTTCTAAATAGTTAATGGTATTTAATTATTTTAGATATTTAACCATGGTAGATATTTAAAAAATTAATAGAATTTAAATATGATAGATTTCTAAGTAATTTATAGAATTTTACTCTGGTAGTTGTCTAAATAATTTCTAAATAATTTATGGCATCTGAATATTATATCTTTCTAATTAATGATATTTGATTATTATTGATAATTAATGGCATATAATTATGATATATTCTTAAATAATTAATGGTGTCCGAACTATGACATATTTCTAAATAATTCATGGTATTGAACTATAGTACATTTCTAAATAATTGGTTTTAATTATTGTAGATTTTAAAAGAATTGATGGGATTTAAATATGGTAAATTTATTAATAATTAATGGCATTTAATTCTAGTCCGCAATAAATAAAATATAAAAAAATTAATTCATTAATAATGGCATTTAATTCTACTGTCCCAATAAAAAATATGCACCTGTCATAGATTTCGTATAACTTTTCTGTAACACAAATAAATTCATGATGATATGGAATGGTAAGGATTTGCTATCAATTCGACATCTTTGTATTTGCTTACGATGCAACTAACTTAGTCAGTAGAAGAAATATACGAATCTGCTGCTCAGAGAACAAACAGACTCTAAGAAAATCAATCTCTGTCATTGACGTGCGTCAGAAACAAAGATGCGTTATTGAATTCCTGGCAAAAGTACATTGGGAATGTTGGTGACTATGTAGAAAAATAAATTCTGCAGCAGAAAATGCCCCTCTTTTTAATGGGACAATTCATGTCTTTGTAGCTCTTCAACTTTTTGAGTAAAAAAAAAGGAGGTTTTACTTTTGGAACGACTTTCGTCTACTAGTGTGTGTGTGTGTGTGTGTGTGTGTGTGTGTGTGTGTGTGTGTGTGTGTGTGCATGTCTAAGTGGTATTTCTGTGTGTCTGTGTTAGTATTTTATACTTACATATACATAGAGCGGTAATTATTTTGACATTTTGAAATAGAGTAACAACATTTAGGTAAGTATGGCCGGATGTTTTCGAATTCTTTTGTGCTTAAAGACATCCGATTTACTGTTGAATCCATCTTTAATACTAAAAGGCCCGGCAAAACACTTTAGATTCACCAGATAAGATTGGCACGCTAATCACTCATTAACGTTAACACACGACAGTTTTTAAATGGAAAGATAGCATCTGAATTATTTATTCCGGAAGTTCCGGAAGTTAAAGAAAATATAAATATGAAAGACATCTTATTGATTTTGATTGTAGTTTCGTATTAAATGTACAATTATACTTATTAAATCGTTCATTTTATTACGTGAAAACATTTGAAAATAGTTACGTACGGTATTATTTCGTGAGTGTTTTCTTATTACGAGTTCACACGTTTGGGCCGCTATTCTGTTGTTTTCATTTCCTGTAATGTTAACAAAAAAAAAAAATAATATCAAAAACGGCAGAATGAATTCACCCTAGATGGGTTGTACCAACTTCTTCTGAAGGTGGGAGAGTCATGCGAATATTAAATTCACACACTGTCCCCAATCGCTTGTACGATTCAATAAGTTTCCAGACTTATTTTGTACAGGCATTTAAAATTGTCGTAGACTCTTGAAAATTTAGTATGATATTGCTATACGTTTTATGAGATGACTGACTTATTTTTATGATTTCAGGTTCAAATGAACAGCTACAGTAAGAATTGGAATACCCCTTACTAAAGCCTGATGATCACAGCTGGTGAATTTAAAAATGCAATCTGGACGTAAGTTATTTTAGAAGAACGATATATAATAAAACTCTGTTTTAAACTTGGAAAAAATGCTACAGAAACTTATGGAAGGTTTCAGACTGATTTAGGACGATCTTGCATGAATCAAGCATCAGTTTTAAAGTGGCATAAGAGATGTAAGGAAGGCAGGGAGTCTGTGAGATATGATGAGAGATGTGGAAGGAGTAAGGAAATCACAACACCAGAGTTGATTAGCCAAATAAAGAATTTCATGAATAATACTATGTCTACAGAGAGAAATAGTGCACAGTTTATTGTCAGTATAGCAATTATACGCACACTCATTCGCGAGGAACTAAAGATGCGGAAGATGCAAACCATTTGACAAAGATGAGCATCAAAACAGTTCCTCGCCCTCCATATAGTCCCGACCTTGCTCCCTGTGACTTTTGGTTATTTCCTAAGCTCAAAAAATCTTTAGAGGCTGCCGTTATGAGACAATTGGAGAAGATGAAAGAGGCTCCAACGAGGGTCATTGCCTTCCATAGGCCCTTTCAGAAGTTGTAAGAACGGTACAAGTGCATTATAGTCGGCGGAGATTACTTCGAAGAAGGTTACAATTTCCTGTGTGTACTATCAATAAAAGTGCCTATCAGAAAAAAAAAAGTCTGGAAACATATTGAAATTCCATTTCAAACCGCATGTTCATATTTCTACCCGTAAAGTCTTCAGAATAAATATATTGTTTTTTCGATTTATTTGCTTACCCATGAGGGCAGTGCTAGGTACATATTCAGGTATAATGTGGGGAAAATCCAATTCCAAAAAGTACAACAAGTGCATTGCAGCTGGAGGAGATTACTTTGAGTTTCACGTGTGTACTATAATTAAAACTGGAAACGTATTGACGGCATGTCGTACGTAACACTTAACCATTATTGTTGAGTGGCTTCCGGGCATTCATAAGTGGTCACCTTCTAAGTAAAATAAAAATTGAAAGTTTCTGAAGACCACCCAAATAAACCGAAGACAATATTTTTGCTACGGATTGCGAAATGGTAAAGAAAAAAATATAGGCATTCGTCAAAATAAAACATTTAAAGAAAACAAAAACTACGATTGTAGACTGAGTGTTTCCTTTGGCTATTGAGATGCAATCAATATATATATGTATATATATATATATATATATATATATATATATATATATATATATATATATATATATATATATATGCATGTGTGTGTGTATTAAGAGGTATATTTGTTAAAAAAAAACTAGGAAAAAGTGCTAAATATACACATATATATAAACATACATATATAGATATATATAATACTAGCGGGACCTGTGGTATTTGTTCTGTTGTTGCGAGACAAATTTTCCAGTTATTACTTGCTTCTAACAGTATGTTTGTTTCTCATGGTAACATCCTACCTAATATTAACCTTTTTTTTGGGGGGGGGGTAAACTGTTGATTTGTTATACATACTAGCAAAGTTATACAGCCAGAGAGGGCATTTACCGTCAGTTTCGAATCTCGCTAGATTCAGCCACTCTGATGAGTCGTAGACGACGAAACACGCGTAAGTGGATAAATATATATTTTTTTAAATATATAGGTCGCTCCCCATATGGGGATACCAAATTGGTTAAAGGGAACATTATTCCCAACTCGCATTTAAGTAAAAATGCACTTCCGTAAATAATTGAATTGATTCAAAACGTATCGCAAAAACAAAAACAAATAACTCTAAGTAAATCGCGATATATCCAAACAGTCGTGCGAGATAGGCGAACGGGTTAAGAGTTTAGGCTCATTACCTGGGGGCGCGATTTCGAATCTCGCTAGATTCAACCATTCTGATGAGTCGTAGACAACGAAACACGTGTCAGTGGATAATTATATATATATATATATATATATATATATATATATATATATATATATATATATATATATACGAGTCGTAGAAATTTCCAGGTTGGTATCTGGAGGCTGATTAATCCACTGGGATAGATGCACCCCTAGTCTTCGTTAAGATATGCATCTTGGAAAATGAAACTGATGTAAAAACTTGCGGTCTACTCTATTCTCTATTCTGTGGAAGTTGTCAGCACAGACAAAGGTTAGCAGTAATACTACAAAGAGTGGTTGGTTCTGCACAAAGCCTTCACCACTATAAATAAATCATTTGTGTGGATTTCCTAGCAACTAAGTTGTTGTGGCAGAAGCTCATACGTCAAAATCGACGGGAGAATCCATTATATATATATATATATATATATATATATATATATATATATATATATATATATATATATATATATAACTACTTAATTTACTCACATAAAATTAATATACGAAAGCATAAGCCTGAGGAGTCCTAGAGTGGATGAAACGCCGAATATTCAGTGTAGTTTAATCGCCATATATATTTTTATAAATTACTATATATATATATATATATATATATATATATATATATATATATATATATATATATATATATATATTAGTGATGGACCGATTCCGATACAATTACCGATTGCGATTCTTCATAACTCTCTATTGTGTAACTATAAAGTTGTTCTTTTCTCTGATTTTCGTAAAAACACACGTTAAATATGCAGGTATTTTCCTAAATGTCAAAATACACATGTGGAAGATGATCTATCGATTTTAACTTTATTGGTAATTTAAAATGAATAACTATTTATTATTTTTACTCGTTGCCCGAGTGTTTGTTTCCGGGACGGGGAGGGGGGTTTAAAAAATGTTATGGTAGGTAAGTAGGAAGGATCAAACCCGGAGTCATGAGTAAAAGTAGGAAAATAAAGTGTGAAAAAAAACAAAAAAAAAACATCTGCAACGTTAACAGTTCGGCCACCAAGAAAAGTCCATTCCAGTTGTTTAGGAAAAAAAAAAAAGAAAAAACGACTACGGTAGGTCGGCGCGAACGTGAAAATATAATGTGAATTGTCCAGCACGCTAACCACTACGCCACAGAGCACTGCAGCTTAGTTTAGTGATTTTAAATAACTTCACATGAAAGAACTACGAAGCCAAACCGGTGTTCTCTTCTCAACTGTTCCTTGTGAACGATCCCCAAACGGTGTTAAGTGGTGGCAGGGGGAGGAGGAATTTATTAGAGAGAAAATATTTTACCGCTTCCATTGATCTTAACCGATTTTGGCCGTGACTTCTCAGCAGAAAAAAGTATAGAAATCTAAGATTATCGAGGAATTTGAGAAATAATAAGCCTATAACACACCTCAGATATTGTTCTGCCGTTTGTGCATATTATATTTGCATGAAATATCTTGATTTTTAATCCTATTAATGTCAAAATCCGACGGGAAAAAATGAGTTCATTTTATTTATATATATATATATATATAGAAGATAGAAGAAGAAGAAGATAGATAGAATAGAATAGATAGAAAGAAGAGAAGATAGATAGAAGATAGAAGAAGATGGATAGAATAGAATAGAAGAAAGATAGATAGAATAGAAGAAAAAGAAGAATAGATAGAAAAAGAATAGAAGAGAAGATAAAACTGAATGTGTGTGTGTGTGTGTGTGTGTGTGTGTGTGTGTGTGTGTGTGTGTGTGTGTGTGTGTGTGTGTGTGTGTGTCACGAATAGGCTCCTATATGGTTAACTATTTTAAAAAACTGATTACATATAATGATAGAAGATGTATCAAGACACAGGAATGGATATGTTTGATCTGGCAGAAAGGTGGTTCACTACAATTGTGGGGCCTGCGTTCGCGCCTGGTCCACAAAGTATGGGAATAAAAAAATTAAAAATTAAAAAAAAACGTTTACAAGTGTTTTTTGATATAGATGTACATAAGAATACTTTGATAAGTATGTTAACTTAAATAAGGATGGTATAATAAAATTGTGGGGTCTGCGTTCGCGCCTGGCCTCCATAGAATGGAAATAGGCACAAACTTTAATAAAGACTTTTCATATCTATCTGCGAAAGTATACTCTGATAATTATGTTTCAGTTTGAAGAAATATGGTATAATAAAATTATGGGGTGTTCGTTCACGCCTGACCTCCATAGAATGCAAATATGTCACAAAGTTTAACAAGGTTTTTTTAATATAGATCCACAGAATATTGTGATAAGTGTTTCAGTGTGAACAGGTATGGTATAATAAACTATGGTGTTTATCTATTTTATTTTTACTTTCATCATATTTTGCTTTGGTTTTGATACCCCTCAAATTCAACCCAAATTTACAACCCTTCCTTTTCATAACCTATCATACTTTCATCATATATATATATATATATATATATATATATATATATATATATATATATATATATATATATATATTGCTAATGGAGTCAAAAGTGGCTTCGTGGAGGGGTTGGAATCCGTCGATCAGTATCAATCGCCACTTTCTGCACTGATGATTGCGAAAACATGAAACACCAGTGTCTATAGGTATAGAAAAAATTATTATTTATAATTTAGAATTATTACGCTCCTTTAAAAAGTAAGTTCTTAAAAGTTGAGCACTATCTGGGAAATAAACGGCGAACACTAGGCTTGTGCAAGATCGCGATTTCCGGTCGCTCGATCACTTTAGATCGCCTTAATAACTTTATACGCGTATTTGGCTTTATAAATGTTAATTTCCCTTGATTTCCGTGGCGGTTAACGGTGGCCCATGGGTTACATTACTGTTAACGGAGTCAAAGGTGACTTCGTGGCAGGGTTTGAATATTTCGACCAGCAACAATCGTCACTACCTGCACTGGTGATTGCGAAAGCATGAAAAACTATTGTCTGTATGTATGAAAAATAATTATTTAAAGAATTATAGAAAGTGTGAAAGGAATCCTTTAATAGATTGATACAATGATAATAAGTGTTTCGACGTCGATCTTGCTAGTATCAAGCGATTTCTTATCGTCTTTATTTCACACGAAAATTGTTGATTATTTGATTTGAAGCCAATAAAATTTTGAACCTTAGAATTCGATTCGTGTTTTTAATAAGGCAAAACGTGTGAACGTAGTGTGTTGATAAAAAGAAGTGCAGCTGCTTCTATTAGCTACGAGGGTTGCCTTAATCGAATATGCCGCGGATTATTATAATTTTTTTTTTTTTAGAGGAGGGAGGAAGAGGGTTTTTTTTTAATGATACATATCAATTATGAAGAAACAGAGAAAAGAGAAAGAGAGAAAGGAAGAACGAGTCGGGTAGATAGAGAGAAAATTATACAGGGTGGAACGATAAAAGTCTCGCCCTAGAAAAGACATGGTTCTATTTCGGTTTGATGAAAACCGGCTCTTTTTTTTTTTTTTTTTTTTTTGCGAACCATCTACTAGTTAGCCAGTTGTGTACAATCCCAAGAGCAATAGGAGCCTTCTATCATGTTTGAAGATCACACAATGTTCAAAAACGAGATCGGAGATGCGCCGCTTTATATGCATGCTCTCTATCGATCCAAGTTATGGCAACAGGACCATTGCCAGCACTTTCAAAATGCAAATCCGGACGGCTTAACGCTTGAGGGCACAGATTAACAAAGTTTCCGGCCACAGTTATAATCTTTGGTATGGTTTCAAATGAGGGCAACATCGTACCACCACATATCTTCGGCTTGAAAGTCAACAGCAAAGTCTACCTGGATGCGCTGAAGTGTGTGGTGATCCCCTGGTGTAATCAAATGGCCGCTGGCAGACCCTATGTGTGGCAGCAAGTTCAAAGAGACCCGAGCTTGGCGTCAGAAAAAGTGCTACCATTTCGTACTCTCCTCTTGAAGCCGTATCAAATTTTATGCGCGATTTTATCGCTTTTAAATAAATCGTTTGCACATTATTTTTTAGCGATATTAACAGTTTGAAACGCTTATTAACAGCTTAAATTCAGTAGTAAATTTAGTAGTGAGGGAGTTGTCTCCCCATAGTTTTGCATATAACTGTGTCGCTCCTATTATTGGCAGGACGTATTTTATTTACATATATAAATATTTACATATATAAATATTCAAAATATATAAATATTTGCATATTTAAATATTTTTACGTGAAGAAAAGTTATCCATGTACACGCATGCTTCTAGCTATCATCTGTAGTCATTATATATATATATATATATATATATATATATATATATATATATATATATGTATATGTATATATATATGTGTGTGTGTGTGTAGTTATTTATTTATTTGTATGTATATATATACATCTATATTTATATATATATATATATATATATATTTCTGTAGAAATATATTTTCTTATAATATATACCAATCCTTATTTAAGAAGCTCAATGTAATTACAGAGCAATATAGTGAATAAATGATAAAACTATATTCCAAAATTCATGATGGTGTATATTTCTTTAAATCAGTTGGCATTTAAAATTCTTGACAGTATCTGTTTCGTAGCGCAAAATCATTCACTTAATTATTATGTCAATGAGGGAATCTCTTATGCTCTTAACTCATCAGAATAAACAGCAACAATCAATCCGTCATATATATATATATGAAGAAACAGAGAAAAGAGAAAGAGAGAAAGGAAGAACGAGTCAGGTAGATAGAGAGAAAATTATACAGGGTGGAACGATAAAAGTGTCGCCCTAGAAAAGACATGGTTCTTATATATATATATATATATATATATATATATATATATATATATATATATATATACGAGCAAACCGTTAATAAAACATGTTAAAAAAACACTTTGAAAAAGAGTTAAAAACATATTTAATCTGAAAAGGAAACACTAGATAAGTGGATAATCCTTAATCCGTGGAGTTTCGAAGAAATACTTTCCTAGCACAAAGATTGAACGTTATCAATGGATATTCCATTTGTATTAATAGCAATAATCGGATTGTTGTAACTATTTTACCTCAAGTTGGGCATTTGTACGGCATAATCACGCTGACACACCGGTTCTCGTTAAATCACCGAAGTTAAGCAACATTCATTACTAAAATGAGTGACCAATTTGGGAATTCCAGGCGTGGTAGATAGGAGGACTTCGTCATCTCCCTGCAAGAGTTGAAAAAAAAAACAACCTAACGTCATCATCTGCCTTAATGGGGATATACATGCGACTGGGGACGTATTGTTAATTTAATACTTCCATGGAACTTTCTCCTTTGGAAGAAGTCGGTTAAATCTGCATAGGATTATTGCCGTTTACCAGTTGCACATTTCCAACGTACGATGTAATAAACATTAATAAGTGTTGGCCAGAAGTAATATAACAATTTTCTGTTCGGTTACAGCATTGACGTTTGTGACTTTAGAGGCCGATGAAGGGAATAGCAGGCTTCGTTGTAGAGGTCGCATGTGTGTTCCGTTCATGGTCCATTGCAATTAGTGCACCAGTACCCTGCATTGTAAGGTAAATAGAGAAAAAAAAAGGGAAACTGTCTTCATTTAACGACGGCTAAACACCTGTAAATCACAGACTCGTATTAGGTTAAGCCGTTTTTACAAAGAAAAAAAAACGGTCTTACTTCTAAACGCATATTATACAAAACAAAAGCGAAAATCTATAACATATATATCATTCCAGTAGTCTTATACAGAATGTGTCAAGTGGACTTTAAAATTACGTCAAAAAGTAAAAACTTTCCAAATCCCCTTCATTATTGATCATTAGGGATGTGACAACAGCATATTCTTTTCAAGGTTTGGACTCTGGAGAATATATCCGTTAATATCTTATATGTTTTTTTTTATATAGACTGATGTGGTTCTCAGTTTATTAAGTGTGTCTGTGTCGGATATATACCCGAGAGTCAAAAGAATGAAAAGAATAGTCTGTTGTCACAGCCTTACTGATCATGAACTATCGGATAACTTTGTAGAGTTGCAATACTTCATTGGCATCCAATCAATATCTTCTATCATCAAATGTAAAGTTTTGTGATTGTTTGGTCAGATTAAGCATTTTAGTGTAGGGTTTTGCAAAATATACGTTGACAGCATCAGACACAGAACCTGGTCAAACATAAACAAAAGAAACAAATGGATGGACAATGTTTGTGAATGAATGAACATTAAATGAAACTAAATTAACATATTAGCATCTGGCATCAATTGAAAAGAATGGCTCTCGTCTTGGGAAGGCTTCATGTTTTGACAAGCTTCTGGGCTTGACCTTTACTCCTGATCTGAAATAGAAAACGTACATCGAATCCGTTACTAATGTCGCTGGAAAATGATGGGATCCTTCTATCGATCCAGTAGATATCTCACTGCTGATGCAATTCTCTACCTATATAAGAGTCAAGTACGTCCAAGAATGGAGTATTGTTGCCAGGAGCTGCTAGGAGTAATTTATCCTGCCTTGATAGATAAATAGACTTCGTAGCCTACTAAGGGGTTCCCTTTTCTCTTCCCTGTAACCTCTTTCTCACAGAAGAGACGTTTCGAGCCTGTCTCTGTTTTATCGTTATTTTTATGGCAAGTGCTCGTCTGAACTTCAATCTATGGTCTCCTCGCCAAACTTTCACGAGAAACACCCGTCTAGCTGAAAACACTATCAATAATTTCCCCTACACTTTATCTGTGTCTAAACCTAAACGTAGATTCCATGAACAAAGCTTCTTTCTTAGAACTGCACACCTGTGGAACTGTCTTCCGTTTACCTGCTTTCTAGCTGACTTCAATGTGGCTGTCTTCGAGTCCAATGTAAACAAGTTCTTGATAAGCCGTACAACTTAAGTTAACAAATTTACCGAATTTTCACTACTAACGATTACTATGATTCCTATATTGTACACTCTTTAACCCTTATCCTCAAGTGGACTCAGGGCCTTGATAAGTGATGACTCCTGTGTAAAAAAAAATGATATCGTATGGTTTGGAAAACACTCAACTGTGTTAGTAGGTATCTCTCAGCTAGCGGAGAAAACGTAATAAATAATAACATGACCAGATTCTAACACGAGTACAACAGAATGTAAAGAGTTGAACAGTCAAATATAGCAGTTAAGCGAGTGTTTATTTGTGTTTGATTTTGCGCGAATAAAACGTCCATCATTTTTGTGCGCTAATCAATAGTTTTAATTCGTTGAAGGCAGCCAAGTTTGTTTATCGTGTTGTAAAGACAAGGCAGCAATCAAACACCTCGATAATTAAACAACATACGAAAATAAGATTAGCCCTACAGCAACTCTTACACACGTCATATTGATTCGTACCGATGGACCGGTTTGTATTTAGACGATATCTGATTAGACAATTCAGCGCTTCCCGGCCTTCGAATAAAGATCAAAGTGGATCATCTGTTCTGTCATCACTCCTTTTCATCTGGGGATTAAAAAAAAAAAAAGTTGTTCGATTTATTACAGAGTACCGGTTTCTTCTTTTTTTTTTTTTTTTTTTTTTGCGAAACTGTATATTCCCTAAATTAAAACGATCTTGTGTCACACACATCCACCTTGGGGAGGCAGTAGATAGAGACATAAAGAGGAAGTGGAAACCTACATGTGTAATAATTAGGGCTATGACTCTCGAGTGTGTATCCATTGATATCTTATATGCTTTTATATAGAGTGATGTGGTTCTCGGTTGATCAACTGTGTCTAACTGTGTCGGATATATACTCGAGAGTCAAAACAATAAAAAGAATATGCTGTTGTCATAGCCCTAGTAATAATGCAGTTCTTACAAATCCGGTAATATTTGCATATCTTTTGCATAAAGCAGGACTTGTGTCTAACCTTGCTTTTGTGAGCAGTCAAATAAATTGGTAGGCTTAGAATTAAGGTAAATTTCACGTACTTTGATCATAATTCGTTAAATGGTTTAACCAGTGCAAGATTACTTATAGGCTTAATAATCTCGGAACTTCATTTTTTTTTAATTATATTTGTATTTTATTAATAGTAATTAATCTCAAATGTATTTTTCTTTACTTTTGTTTACCCCAAACAAGGCATATTGCTACTAAAATGGAAGGGACTACTACCGTAAAATTTATAGGGATCAATCCATTGGACTGAGGAAGGGAGAGTTATCGCCCTTGAAAGATGTCCGCTATGAAAGTTTGAAAGAAAGATAAACTAATCTTGTATCACAGACTTAAATCATCACGCATCCAGCGGCTTCAACACTGCTATTTAATCTGTAAGTTATTAAATGAATCTGTTAAAGATTATACTTTGTGCTCTGCTCATTTTTGGAGTTGGTATTAAACCGAAAATACGTAACATTGTCAAACGTAACAGGAGTTGTGCGGCAAGATGTTTGTTCACGTTACATTTAAGTTTTTACATATTATATAGGGTAGAAAAAACAGAGAGCAAAGATGGAATTCTAAAGGTTAGCAGTTTAAAGAAAGAAACTACTCCTATTTACTTTCTCTCCACGAGGGCAGAGTTAGACACCAAGGTCGTTCAAGAAAGAAATTATTATCGTAAAAAAATCTTTCTGAACCAAGAAACCTCTACATGAAGAGGCATGATTTTGTTACTAATCGGGTGGGTCCAGAGTATTTATATCGTGGAGGTGCAAGTTCAGAATTTTCACCAGAGCAAATCATGTAGAAGTAAAAATATCACAAAGATGCAACACTATGACGATGCGACAGTAGTTGGCAGACAATATGGGATTTATTAAGTTAGAAATCCCTTTATGCACCTTGTCCAATATTCCTACAAATATATATATATATATATATATATATATATATATATATATTTCAGAATGTGAGAGATTATATAATTATTTCCACAGTCAAACAACGTCGAAGCTCACAAGAGCAATGAAAGCCGGTGCACCATAAGTCCAATACTCGAGTTTCGCCCCCACTTGGACTCGTCAGTCAGATATATCCAAACTAGGGATTCGAAACCCGAGCTTCTTACATGCGAGGCGAATACACACGAACAAACACTTCACACACAAGAAAGTCTATTAGTTAATACAGAACAAGCAAATCGTAGCAAAATCGGATTAGGGAATGAACCTACTTCGCCTCGAACAAGGGATGTTGTCATTCAACCAGCTGTTACCCAAGCCGATGCCTTCAAACACTCGGGCAACGCCGGGCACCCAGTCTAGTTGAATTTTACCAAGGAATTATATTAATAAAAAATTCTTAATCCATGGATTTTCAAAGTATGCCTTTCACAACCATGAGTAAACATTATTGTAAAAAAGGCATCACTGGTTTTTAATTTTTAATTAAGTTTATAAATTTATGCTAATCAGTGATCCATGGATTAAAGATTTTTTTATTATATAATTCCTTGTTTGAATTTAATGGATCAATAAATATTTTAATTTATTCAATTTTATTTTCATCTATTTTTTCTATTTCTTTATATAAATCTATCTATTGACTATTATATAGCTAACTAGAGCAGGCGATCAATCGATATGATTAACAAATGGGCGATTTCGCCGATTTTGATAAAAATAAAAATATGGGAGTGCGAAACATTTGGTCACAGTTCACCGTTACGCCAACTAAAGACGCCTCTACATATTTCGATAAATCGAAAACTTTTCTAGGTTTCGGCTATGCTGAATATGAATATCGCAAGGAAAATTGGCACTGACTAATAGTTTTCGAGATGTAAATACCTATATTATGCATCGTAATTTCTAGTAGTTTGAATTGGCCGCCATCTTTTTTTTTTAATTCAATTTTCACCCCAAACAAGGCACAGTGCCACTTTGAAGCAGGGGCTACTATCAGGGACTTAATTAACAGGGTCATTATGAAGGGAGATGAGTAGAAAGATGTCTGTTCACATTACACTTGAACTTCTGCATATCAGTACAGTTGGGAAAGCAGAATCCCGGAAGGGAGTTCCAAAGACCCGCAGTTCTGGGGAAGAAACTATTGGAGTAAAAGGCTTTCTTGCACCTAGGGATCTCTACTGTAAAGGGATGAGACTTAGTAGCTTGTCGGGTTTTTCGGGTTTGTCTTTGTTGTTGTTTCAATGAAATGGGATAGTAAGCATGCGATGTGCGCCGTTAAGTCTACGAGATGCAAACGTTTATTAAACCTCCCCATGTTAAGAACGGCTTTAAGAATAACCTCCCACATCCCCATGTAAAGAACACCCCCACCTCCTCAAATAACACCCCCACCTCCTCATGTTAAGAACGACTTTCGGAATTGCGTTGAGCTAACTTCATAGATTGTTGCTCACTGCAGCGTGCGTGCGCATGCTCAATATACCATTTCATTGAAACAACAAAGATGGCGGTCAAATAAATCTATTAGAAATTACGTAACAAAATACAGACATTTATATCTCGAAACTTTTTATCTGCGCTACTTTCCCCCTGCGATATTTATTTTCAGCATAACCAAAAACCTATATAAGTCCTCATTTTTTAAAGAAAATGTTGAGGCGTGTTCAGTTGGCGTAACGGTGAACATTGACCCAACATTCGTTCATCATCTTTCAATCACGGACAATGTCGAGTCTCTCTGCTATTATATATATATGTAGGCTCAATCGCAAACGAGACAAAGAATAGGAAATAACTTCAATTAGCTGTTTCAGGTTTTCAGAAAAAGACCTTATTCCTCAGTCTCCTGCAATTCGTGACTTCTCGTTACTGTTGTGACGTCGCCCACCACTTTAACGTGATCGTCTTCTCTAACGTTGCTCGTCGGTCTGTGCACGCGTTCATTTTATAGCCTTTTTTTTCCTTACCGTGACGTCATCTCGCGCACGGCTCGGCATTTGCATACAGCCGCCACACGTGCGTCCGCGCTAGGTTACAGCAAATTTTTCTGAATTTCAATTTCTTCTTAAGGCTCCTTAAAATTTCTGTACGAAATGGCTTGTTTTGTTTAATCTTGTTAAGACTCAACTGGTGTCCTTCATTCAGAGGTGTGTCTTTTTTTTTTAATGAGATTCTCATTGAAAAGAAATTAGCTCTGAAACTTCTTGGGCTTTTTTTTTTTCCTCATCAAATATTTTTAGAAGTTCATATATTAGATGCGTTCATCTTTCTACTTCTCGTCAATCAGACAATGTTTAGAGTATTGCTGCTGTCATATTTTTACTAATAAATCTCTAGACTTTGTTAGTCTATAAATACTATTATGGCATATACGAGGTGCCTTCAATAAATTTCCAGAAGTTTTTTTTACATACATTTAAAATTGTCGTATACACTTGAGAATTCAGTATGTTATTTCTATATATTTTATGAAATGACTGACCAATTTCAAATGAACAGTTACAGTAGGAATTGAAATACATCCTAATAAAGCCTGATTGTCACATCTGGTGAATTTCCAAAATTCAATCTGAACGTAAGGAACATTTTAGAAGAACGATATGAAATAAAATTCTGTTTTAAACGATAAGTGCACAATTTGATGTCAGTGTGGGAACTGTACACACAATTATTCGCAAGAAACTGTAGATGCAGAAGATTTGCGTAAGTTTGTACTAAGGGTATTCAGAGAAGATCGGAAAGAAAGATGTTGTCATGACCAAGATGGGCATCATCCCTATAGTTCCGACCTTGCTTCCTGTGACTTTTGGTTATTCCCTAAGCTCAAGGAAAACCTTAGAGGCTGTTGCTATGAGACAATTGTGGAGATGAAAGAGGCTGTGACGAGGGTCATTGACACGCACATACAAGAGGACTTCCATGGGGCCTTCCAGAAGTTGTTAGAACAGTACAACAAGTGCATTGCAGCCGGAGGAGATTATTTTGAAGGGGACTAGTTTCATGATTCTTTTTTATTCCCTGGTGTTTTTGTTCTAGCCCGTATGATTCGTCAGCCTAGCCCGTATGATTCGTCAGCCTAGTGATTTTCACGCATCTGCTATTATAATATCTCGTTATAATTCTATCTTCCTATTCCAGTAACTTCTTTCAACGGACTTAATACTTGTGGAACTGTCTTTATGCTGGCTTTTTCCTTTCTCACTATAAGCTTTGATATTTTCAATAGGCACCTATTGTCTTTGCGATAATCGTCTTTTTTGTTTGTTTTGTTTTCTTTTCTTAGCTCCTTACACCAACTAGCTTTATGCTTTGTCTGGCGAGATTTCCATTTTTTTTTTTTTTAAGCTTACACTTTAGACCTTTTTTAATGTTAAAATCGTGTAATTATTACAATTGAAATAAGGATTCTAGGCATAAGGTTAAGTAGGATAATGCATTCATTTTAATCTTTGTAAAGTTGTGCAAAAATGAATACGCATTTTTTTTATGTTATAACATCTGTGTTGATGCAATTTAACGCCTCGCTAAAAGAACACATCGATAGCATCAAATGAAACCGCATCTTTTTTCTTGCCATTATAATCAAGAATCTCGTCGAATGTCCTGTGAACGGCCATCTTTGCTTTCTTTTCTTTTCTTTTTTTTTTTTTTTTCTTGTCGCGATAGCTTCCCACTGCCTTGGGTACATCTACAGATTTAAGTCCGATAAAACTTTACACTAATCTTCTCTGTTAAAAGAGTGTCCTGTTCCTGTCCGACAACAATAAAAGCGCATCGATATTACTTTATAAGGTGACGTCACTAATATTTAAAGATTACCAGCATCGCTTTGATATCAGCTGTTACAACTAGTTCTCAACTTTCTTGAACCACAGATCGAGCTCTGTTCTTCGCCCCTGTCCCTCAATCTATTTCTTGGCCCAAGGTGACGATATTGTTTCAATTCTTCGTGCCCATTTTCCGCTTTTATCTTAACTCGGAATCGTCAAATAATAATTGAATTGAGTTAAAATGCAATGTTTATAGTTGAACAGAAGTAGGACTGTTATTGCCTTATATTGAACAGCAATTACCAGCAGTGAACGAGACAAAGATAAACACGACACAAGGTGTCAAACGAGAGCATTGTATCTAAAAAGCGGTCAACTGATTAGCATACGGCAAGTGCATGTTAAAATAAAGATAACACTATTTCCTTAATTATTTCACAAACTACTTTTCCCGTTCTCATATTCTGTCAAATCCAATCATCTTTTCGGGGCAGCTGTCTAAGCAGATTTGCCGATCTTCGAGCAGTTTTAAAGCGGATAATGTAAACATTCGACCACTTAAAATTCGCGTGTTTAGCGAGAAATATACTATTTTAAAATCAAGCGGGACAGATCGACGAAAATGATATTTCAGAATTAAACACGAGAGACAGACGAAACTAATATTTTAAAATTAAACAGGACAGATCGATAAAATGTTTATTCCAAAATTAAATTGGAAAGATCGACGAAAATGATATTTTAAAATTAATCAGGACAGACCAACGAAAATGATATGTCTAAATTAAAAACAAGACTGACCGACAAAAATAATATTTCTAAATTAAACAAGACAGACCAACGAAAATGATATTTCTAAATTAAACAAGACAGACCAACAAACTACTTTTCTCGTTCTTATATTCTGTCAAATCCAATCATCTTTTCGGGACAGCTGTCCAAGCAGATCTGCTGATCTTCGAGCAGTTTCAAAACGATCTTTAAAACAAACCCGGATAATGTTAAAATTCGACCACTTAAAATCTGCGCGTTTAGCGTGAAACATTCTATTTCAAAAATAAACAGGACAGATCGACGAAAATGATATTTCAAAATTACACAGTAGAGACGGACGAAAATTATATTTCCGAAATTAAAAAGGACAAACCGAAGAAAATTATATTTCAAAATAAAACTGGAGGAACTGACGAAAATTAAAGTTCAAATTAAAACGGGGTAAAGTGACACACTTCACTGAAGATTCTCGAAAGGATGAAACACTAGTGTCTGTAGATATTTAATTATTATAGTAAAAAAATAATTATATATATATATATATATATATATATATATATATATATATATATATATATTATAACTCCTATAATTTGAACATCCGCTTCGTTCAAATTAGAGGATGCTGTTCAAGTTTCGTGATGAAATAATGTGCTGTAGTTAACTTAAATTTTCTAAGAATTAAGAAATAGTAAATGAAATTCGTTGCTATATGATACTTCAAGTATATATAAAGTTGAGTTTACGATATATTGCAAGTGTTACATGATAAGGGCTGTCCCCTTTTCATGTAAGTATAAAAATAGAGAGATTTAGTTAAAATGAAAATGAAATAGAATAGACGAAATTTGAACCTCGTAAATTAGGTTTAGAAATAGATTACGAGAGAGAATTAGAAAATGGAATGTAAAACAAACCATTGTTTAGCTTAGAGATAAAATAGTTTCAAGAAAAGAATGTGTGTTGACAAGTCTGTTATGAAAAATTCAATTGAGGAATGCAACTATACAAGATAATTTAATAAATATGTTTTAACCTATTGGAAAAATAGGTTATTGGGAATATAGGTTAAAATTCTTTTTGTAAACAAAGGAAAAAGTTTTGGACACGCATGTCCAGAACACGTGAAAGAAGACACATGTTTTAGCATGTGTATGACGTCATGGAAAATGGGAAGTTCTTGATATAGTTAGAAACTTAGGAGAAACTGAGAGAGAGAGAGGGAGTCTGAGGACGACAGACGACAGTCCAGATGGACATTCGAACGACAACTATGGAAGGCAGTAATTACTGGTGGATACAGTTACTAGACTCAGCATTGCTATCCTGTTGTGGTTAATCACCTGAAGAAGGCCAGAGGATGAGTTGGCCGAAACATGGTGAAAACGTAGTGCAAAAAAGAATGCACAAATTATGGAGGGTCATCTGAAAGGATTCGAAAAATAAAAACCAAAATAAAAATATACAAATTGACCAAAAATTAGAGTAACTCAAGAAATCCACTTTTGAAATTTAATATGTGAAGCTTTGAATTCTTGATGATAAAAACCACGGCCGGTCGTGAGAAGAAATAAACCCATCATGTGTTTTTATAAACGTCGTCTTTGTGTTGTAATTCTACCAAAAGGTAAAGTGAAAATTGTTATTATATGTCTTGTATATCATGTGGTTTAAAATGTCTTCACATACACATCTCATATCTACAATGTGAACTCTACATCTCATATCTACACTAAGACTGTCTGAACACTATTTCCTCACTCTAAGAGCTTCCATCAACACATCTAAGTATGAACATTTTATAAATATGAATCGCTTTATAACACGAACAAGTCTCTTACAACAACATCCCTCTCTCTACAACATCTCTCTCTCTCTCTCTCTCTCTCTCTCTCTCTCTCTCTCTCTCTCTCTCTCTCTCTAAGACTCTCTAAGCATCACTTTTAAGAAAACCTATATATAACACAAGTAAGAATTCTTAAATATTATTACCAGGAACAAAAATATTGAAAATAAATTAAATCTACTCTTACTTGTTAGGTATTTATTACCTAGGTTATCATCCACAGAAATCATACATTTATGTAAAATACAGTTTTTTTATTTATTCATTGAATGAGTCTCATTGTGATTTCTATTTTCATCAATTGAGCTCTCGGGCACTGCCATTGTATTCCGTAAGCGATTACGAAAATCTACAATTTCTTACTACTGTAGCTTCTTTATAATTATATCTCTTCGGAGTGACATTGCTTGCAAAACATAGTTGTCACTAAAGTAAGGACTTTTTTCTAGAAATTTTATCACTGTTTCCATAGACTTTTCTGCATCATCCCATGATATTGCTTCATCAAAGTGTTTTTGGTTATTTACATTAGGGTCAAGAGAATGGGAGCTGTCGCTATTTTCATCACCATTACTGCCTTCAGGATATTGATCAGTCGTTTCCTCATCTTGTTGCACCCAAATTTCAACATCCTTTGCATTAAGTGATTAAAGAACAGTGTGGTTGGTCGGTAACCGTTTGGTTTCAAGAATTTTTTCTAGACCAAATGTATTCTCTTATTTTAGGGTTGCAAGCCATTGTGATGAATTGTTTTACACTATTTTAAATATAGCAATTTGAAAAGAAATTTACAGTTAGTGTAAATTAATTATTAATAGCTAATCTACATTAATTACATAGTATCAATATTAACATTTCTGCGCAATATCTAACTAAACCACGTAAACAGTTTTACTGTAACTCCGCATCAAATATGCTAATACAATTTCAATGACGAAACAGTTCAAGTTTAGAGAAAGTCCAGGTTTAGAAGAAGTCCAAATAAGAGGAAGTCCAAATGAGAGGAAGTTCAAATTAAAGGAGTTTTACTGTATATATATATATATATATATATATATATATATATATATATATATATATATATATTCTTTTTTCTGTTGTTCTTGGCCTTCAGGCCGGGATTAAAGTGTAGTATCTGTTCTGCAGATGCTGCACAGAGATAAAGATAATTTGTACCAGTCAATGGAGGGGAACCCCTCTATACTGGGACAATTATTATTTAGAGTGCCCCCTTTTTGCCTACTTTTAAGCGAGCTAGTTTTTATCCCACATTAAAAACAGTCTTGTGCCTAATATGCTTGGTGGGGAAGCAAATAAATACACACACACACACACACACACACACACACACACACACACACACACACATATATATATATATATATATATATATATATATATATATATATATATATATATATATATTCTTAGGATTATGAGAAAGTACATACTCTTGAGGTATGTAGTCTATAAATTATATTTCGAACTGTTATCAAATGTTAAACGCAATTAAAGTGGATTCCAACCTCCAGAGCATGTATTCCATTCGTTATCTATCTATCTATACTCCTATAAATTCGTTTTTCTTTTGTGTGTATTGATATTCATATTAAACCCCCTCTTTTCTATTAATTTAAAAAAGAAAATACAATTGCATTCATTAGCAAAAGACCTAGCTAATTTGCATATTCTTTTAAACATTCATTTTACTTAATTCATATTAGCTTTTTCGGTTTTCTTATGGGATGATCATCTTTAATTAAATATTACGTGTAATTATATTCATGCAGATATTCTACATGATTTATACTTGCATAGTATTTGCGTAAAAAGTTTACAGTAAACACAAAATTGTTTCCATATATATTTATGTATACGTATATATTTTTGTTTAACAATTTTTGCCTACCAAACTCCTCCTAGAGTTTTTGGTCTACAGACATGAAACATCATATATAAGGTATTTGAAACGCAAAACTTTATATTTGGGTTTTAGCCCGGAGAAATCGGTGCAAAAGTGTGAAACATTTTCCTACGAAAAAACTCTGTCAATTTTCAGTTTACAGACTCGAAATTTGATATACAGGGTACTGAGATTTAGGAAAATCTTTGTAATCCGTGTTCGGCCAGGAATTTGCCTCTTAAGGGTTCAAAGTTCAACGATTTGACCTTAATAACTTGATTTGAGCCCAAAACAATAAATGTTAAGGGGACATAATGAGGGGTCAAACTTAAAAAAAAAATTACCGCTTTTTTATGCTCAACATACACATCCAAACACCCGGGCAACGCCGAGCTGAAATGCTAGTATATATATATATATATATATATATATATATATATATATATATATATAAATGAACATGTCTGTGTATCTGTGTGTATCTGTGTGTCTGTGTATCTGTGTGTCTGTGTGTGTACATTTCCCTACGAAGTAACTCTGTCAATTTTTAGTCTACAGACTCGAAATTTGATATACAGGGTACTAAGATTTGGGAAAATCGATCTGATCGGTTTCGGCCAGGAATTTGGCTGTTAACGGGGTCAACGTTCAACGATGTGACCTTTAAGAACTCTACCCAACTCCTCCGATAATTTTGGGTGTAAACAATTGAAATTTTAGATATAGGTTCCTTGGAAATGATCTAACTTAATAACTTGATTTGAGTTCAAAACAATAAATGTTAGGTGGTTATAATAGGGGTCAAAATTAAAAAAAAAATTGACCTCTGCGGTCTCTATCAAATTACTCAGACAATTTCTGGTCTAAACATTTGCAATTTTACATAAAGGGTATTCAGAGATAGGGCAAGCTTTTTAATCGGTTTGGGGCGAAAATCTTTAGTTACCAATATATAAATGTATGTATGTATGTTTGTATGTCTGCCTAAAACTTTCGACAGAGGCGACAATTTCACCAAAATCAGTGTCGTTTTGAAGTTCGACCTTTCAGACGACAAAAATAGAAAAATGGCTAAAAACATTAATATCTTCACCTTCAACTGGGCACTTTTCAATAGGGGGGTCGCTTTTGTCGCCGATATTTTTGGAAGTCATCCTATCCTTTCGATTGTCTAGCCTTAATTAAAACATAAATCAAGTCCGGTTTGGCGGTGGTCGTAACAGCAAAGATGTCAGGTTTTTTCCGCTCTTTTCCTCCTTCGCGGTACGGATTCGAGCCTGCCTTTCTACTACTACTATTTTTTTTTTTTTTTGCTCAACAGACACATCCAAACACCCGGGCAACACCGGGCTGAAATGCTAGTATATCTATAAAAGTGGACGTTTCTGTGTCTGTGTGTGTGTGCGTGTACATTTCCCATCGCAATAATTCGGTCAATTTTTAGTCTACAGACTCGAAATTTGATATACAGGGTACTGAGATTTGGGAAAATCTATGTGATCGGTTTTTGGCCAGAAATCTGGCGATTAAGGGGTCAAAGTTCAACGATTTGACCTTTGAGAACTCTACCAAACTCCTCCGATAATCTTGGGTCTACGCACTTGAAATTTTAGATATAGGTTACTTGGACATGGATCTAATTTAATAACTTGATTTGAGCCCAAAACAATAAATATTAAGAGGTCATAATAGGGGCCAAAGTTTTTAAAAAATTGACCGCTTTTTTTTTTTTTTTTTTTTTTTTTTTTGCTCAACATACACCTCCAAACACCCAGGCAACGCCGGGCTGAAATGCTAATCATTACTATTTTATCATTACTATCTTGTGTGTGTGTGTGTGTGTGTGTGTGTGTGTGTGTGTGTGTGTGTGTGTGTGTGTGTGTGTGTGTGTGTGTGTGTGTGTAAAGAGAGAGAGAGAATGGGAAGAGAGAGAGAAAACAATATAGAATATTAATGGGAAACCATACCAGTTAATGCAAACCGAAATCAGTTGAAGTACAACGAGAGCAAATGTTCGGGCAGTGCAAATGAAAGGGATAAGGTTTGGTAGACGAATCCTTTTCCCCATCAACTCTTGAAGATATAAAATAGTCATCAAAATAAATCCCTACAACTTGTGCAGTCAACTGCTAAAGTCTTTTTTTACTCATAGTTTCCTCTGCCTTTAATTTGTCTATAAGTATTTTCTTTCTAATGTGTGCATAACCTAACCCCTAAACGTTACCCGTCATTTCAACCCAGCGTCTACATAGAAGACACGTTTTTCTTTTACTTTTTTTATCATTAGATATTTATCAGAAAATTGCCGCGTCAAAATGGCCGCCAATTCGCTCTCTACGAGGCGCCCATTCATAATCTAACGGAAAGCGATTTATTTTCTTTTATGGCATTTAACAAAATCTCATCGAGCGATTAAATAACAGAGGAAACGGGAGAAAACGTTGAATAAACAATACGAGAGCACCTGTCACGCGCGTCATGTTCATAAAACAAAAACAAGGGAGGATATGTAAGTCATTTAAAACTGTGTATCATGCACGTTATTACGATGATGAGGATTATGTGTCTGTCTGTAACCGCAACTACGTCATTACCTACTTCACAATTCCTCTTTAGTTTCTGTTGTGGTAGGATCCACTTAATTAGCATACGTGGAGTGTCAACCATATAAATATGGTTGGTACTGTAAAGACGGGAGTGACCCAACGAAAGACTCAGAGAGACACAAGATCGAGAGTCGACGACTACTTAGCCGACACCTTCTCCAGGGACGGTCTTCCCATTGTTATATCAATGTACTCTATGTAAATATTGTATATACTTTCTTGCTTTCAATATATCTGTTTTATTTTACTTGTGTGTTGTAGTTATTTATTTCCATTTGTTCAGTCGAGTTTCAACAGTTTCAACTCTCTCCTATCTGTAAATACCTAACTCAATATATATATATATATATATATATATATATATATATATATATATATATATATATACAGAGAGAGAGAGAGGGGGGGAGAGAGAGAGAAGGTGGAATTAGACCGAATGTCTAGAAGAGTAAAGTTTAATTTAATTTGTTAATACTTTGAAGGAACATTGCTCATAGTACTGTCGATATATAATAAGCTCAATATGTATATTTATCCTAGAGCTATATTAATTTTGAGGATAAAGATTAATAATTGTAAATTATGAATCAGTTTCAAAAGGAATTTTTTTTAATATTGTCTTCTCATCAGCACAAATGACACCAAAATAAACTAGCAGGAGGAAGAATCTTCATGGTAAACGGAAAGTCAATAATTTTTTTTTATTTGTCACTATATATATATATATATATATATATATATATATATATATATATATATATATATATATATAAATATGTGTGTGTATGTGTGTGTGTGTGTGTGTGTGTGTGTGAAAGTGCCTGTGTGTCTGTGTACATTTCCCTACGCAATAACTGTGTCAATTTTAAGCCTACAGATTCGAAATTTGATATACAAGATACTGAGATTTGGGAAAATCGATGTGATTGGTTGTCGGACAGAAATTTTTCGATTAAGGGGTCAAAGTTCAACGATTTGACCTTTGAGAACTCTACCAAACTCCTCCTACAGTTTTGGGTCTAAACACTTGAAATTTTTGATATAGGTTACTTGGACATGGATCTAACTTAATAACTTGATTTGAGCCCAAAAGAATAAATGTTAAAAGGTAAAAAAAGGGGTCGAATTTTTAAAAAAAACATTAACCTCTGCGGTCTCTTCCAAATTGCTCAGACAATTTTTGGTCTAAATATTTGAAATTTTACACAAAGAGTATTCAGAGATAGGGCAAGCTTTTTCATCGGTTTGGGTCGAAAATTTTTAGTTACCAATATATAAATGTATGTATGTATGTTTGCATGTCTGCCTAAAACTTTCAATAGAGGCGACGGATTTTACCAAGAACAGTATCGTTTGGAAGTTCGACCTTTCATACGACAAATATCGAAAAATTGGCTAAATACATAAATATCTTCCCCTTCAACTAGGCACTTTTCTACAGAGGGGGGGTCAATATTTCGCCAATATTTTTTAAAGTTATCCTCTCCTTTAGATTGTCTAGCCTTAACTTAAAAAAATGTCACTTCCGGTTTGGTGCTGGTCGTAACAGCATAGACGTTAGGTTTTTACCCCGTTCTTTTCCTCCTTTGCGGTACGGGTTCGAGCCTGCCTTCCTACTTCAACATTTGTTTTTGCTCAACAAACACATCCAAACACCCGGGCAACTCCGGGCCGAAATGCTAGTATATATATATATATATATATATATATATATATATATATATATATATAGTGACAACTTTTTTAAAATTATTGACTTCCCGTTTACCATAAAGATTCATCTACCTTACTTAATACGAAAATATATATATATATATATATATATATATATATATATATATATATATATATATATAGGCATATTTTTGTCTTTGTTTTTAGTCACATTTGTGCTGATGATGACACAATATGTAACGATCGTACACTCAAATTATTTTGTTTTGTTTCTTCTTTTAAAAATTTCTCAATATATATATATATATCCTCTTTCTCTCTCTCTCTCTCTCTCTCTCTCTCTCTCTCGCTATATATATATATATATATATATATATATATATATATATATATGTAATTTTCAGAGATTATATATAATAAATTCTGCAGTCAAACAACGTCGCAGCCCACAAGAACCATTACAGTAAACGAACAGGAAGTCCAAGACTCGAGTTTCGCCCTCATTTGGGCTTATCAGGTAGACACATTCGAACTCAGTATTCGAAACACGAGATTCTTGCATGCGAGGCAAACACTCTACCAACTGAGCAAACGCCCCGCACACAAGAATTTCTATTAACCAAACCAGATCAAGTAACCCGCGCCGAAACCCGACTGTGAAATGAACCTACCTCGTCTCGACAAGGAACGCGGTCATCCAAACAGCTAATAACCCCAAGCCGATGTCTCACAAGTAGGAATTTTAACTGAAAAAGCGAGTAACTTATGATAGGATTTTCAGAATGTGAGAGATTATATATAATAAATTCCACAGCCAAACAACGTCGCAGCCCACAAGAGCCATGACAATGAACGAATCGGAAGTCCAAGACTCGAGTTTCTATTAGCATTGCTGGATGGCATCGTCCTTTCGAGTTAAAACTCTTACTTTTGAGACATCGGCCTGGGGTTGTTGGTGGTGGAGGTTCAGTTTTTGTGTGGGGTATTATTAGTACCAATGGTCCAGGGCTTATAGTTCGTTTGCAAGGTCGAATTAATTCGACCAAGTACATTAATATATTCATTGAGCATTTTCTACCCTACTTTGGTCGGAATTTGGATGATAATTCCATCTTCGTGCAGGATAATGCTCCCATTCACACAGCTGGCAAAGTCAAAAGGTTCTTGGAAGAGCATGATATTCCGTGTTTGGATTGGCCTGCACAATCTCCAGACCTCTATCCCATCGAAAACGTATAGCATTACATCAAGCAATGGCTACGCAATGATAAAATTTCAAATTTGGAAGAACTTTGGACAAAAATTAAAGAATTCCAAAAAGATTGAAGGCTGTCAAATTGCAGAAGGGCTATGCTACTAAATATTAACTAGTTCGTTGTGTTCCTATTGTATTTGTGTTGAATTAATGTTCTAAATTTGCATTTAAATAACAAATTTCCATTGTGCGGACTTTCTTTATGCCTCCTCAATTTGAAGTTATTTATTTGTTTAAATTGACGTGAACACTAGAATGTTTCAATTAAAAGTCAAATATGAACAGGTAATATTATAGAAGAATAAAAGACCAAGCAAATTAAGTATAATTTGATTAAACAGTTACATTAAATTTAGCTTACATTTGCAGTCTTTGAAAAAATTACAGTGTAGACTTTCTTTTTGCCGCTTATATAAAAACTGTTTATAGAACACGTTAACAATGAAAAGTATATTTAGTTGAAAACACACGAGGTGCAAACAAACTCTCGTGAACTTTTTTACTACGTGTTCGTTTAAAAGTATAGAAATTAGTATAAAAGCTCTTGAAAGCATATCAAGAAATTTATAACACATAAATATATATATTATATATATATGTGTATTATATATATATATATATATATATATATATATATATATATATATATATATATATATATATATATATATATATATATATATATACTATTAGCCCTCCTAAACCTTTGGTTAAGCACTCTTAGCGATAATATCGTCTGCAATTACTTTAACGTAATGCTAAGCTTTTTGTAAATAAAAACAAATGGAGCACTGCGTGAGTGGCAGTCGACGTTTGTTTGAAGCAGTGGTTCCCTACCACTGTGTCGCGTGATGAGATAATAGCTAGTAGCCATTTAATTTCTTAATCATGATGACACGGCTCAGTTCCAATTTTAACTTTAAAAACCATCAAAATCTTACTGCCTACGTACTCTGTAAATTGGGATTTTCTTACTTAAACAACATTAAAAATGAAAAATTGTGAAAGATTGAAAAATAAAGAGTAAAAATAAATTCAATAGTGTGCCGCCATGGTTTGGACGACTGGTATAAAGAATTGTTACATATTATTGTCGCGGACGGCGATCCGGTAGCCAGTTGAGTAGTTTATAGTGGAACAAAAGTGAGAATGTTTTTGAACAGCAATTACCAGCAGCGTGTGAAAAAGATAAAGAAAACACAAGGTGTCAAACGAAAGCATTGTATCTAAAACGTTATCGTCTTAACTATTTCACAAACTGCTTTTCCCGTTTTGATATTCTGTCAAATCCAATCATCTTTTCGGGGCAGCTGTCTAAGCAGATTTGCCGATCTTCGAGCAGTTTTAAAGCGGATAATGTAAACATTTGACCACTTAAAATTCGCGTGTTTAGCGAGAAATATACTATTTCAAAATCAAGACAGGACAGATCAACGAAAATGATATTTAAGAATTAAACACAAGAGACAGACGAAACTAATATTTTAAAATTAAACAGGACAGATCGATAAAATGTTTATTTCAAAATTAAACTGGAGAGATCGACAAAAATGATATTTTAAAATTAATCTGGACAGACCAACGAAAATGATATTTCTAAATTAAACAAGAGAGACAAAAAAAAATATTTCAAAATTAAATCTTTCGCTAGCTGGGGACTGAACCTACAACCATCGCACTGATAGTCGGCAGTTCTACCCAACGACTCTTTGGAGCGGTGCTTGTAAATGATCTCAACAAATATCCATTTTAAATAAACATTCGCCCACCAGTATGAGAGAATTGAACATTTGTTGAACCTGGTTCAATCACTGACAACGTTAGCCCTGCTTGCTAGTGTATACATAATTTATTACTATTTTGTAAAGTAATCTGATACATTGTGCATATGTTTTTAGTATTTACTGTGCTTAGTACATCAGTATAGCTTAATAGTGGTGTGAAAATATATCTATGACAAATAAGCTACAGAGAAACGCGGGATGATTTTATGATACATGAATATTTTAGTGTAGCTTTCCTTTTAAAGATACGTTTTTAAACCATATATATATATATATATATATATATATATATATATATATATATATATATTGAGCACTATAAAAGTGGTGAGCGAATGTCTCTGTTTTATTTTTATTTTTCTGGCAAGTGTTCGTGTTCGTCTGAGATCCAATCTATGGTTCCCACTTGTTAAATTTAAAAAAAAAAATCACTCGACTAGCTACAACCAATATCAACAATTTCGCCCATTCTTTATCTGTGCTTAAATCTAAACGAAGATTTCTATGAACAATGCATCTTTCCTAGAGTTGCCTGCTTATGGAACATTGTTTCGCTGGCTTGTTTCCCGGCCAACTACAATATGGTAGTCTTCAAGTCCAATCTAAACAAGTTTTTGTTGAACCGTCCCCTTAAATAATCGAATTCTACTCAACTTACACCATTAACAAATACTACACTATTACCTTACATTCATTAACCCTTCTTCTCGAGTGGCCTTCGGGCCTTGATAAATCGTGCCCCTTGTAAAATACACATACACACATAGACAAAGTTACTTTTATATAATAGATAGATAGATAGATAGATAGATAGATAGATAAACATGCACACACACACACACACACACACATATAATCAAATTGAAGAGTGAGACGATAGAATTGTCACCCTACAATCCACCTGATTGCACCAGGGGATCACCACACTCTTCATCACATGCAGGTACACTTTGGTGTTGACCTTCAAGCCGACTTCGAAGATGTGAGGTGGCATGATGTGGCCCTCACTTGAAACCACACCAAAGACCATAAACGTGGCCGAAAACTTTGTTTTCATTATCCTGGGCACGTCCCTGTTATTCGTGGCAATCCAGCGATGGTCCTGGCTGTTGTGAACCTAATCCTGACAGAAGTTCTTTTCGTCTGAAAAGAACCAGAGCACATTTGGCTTTTTTGAGATGCTTCAGTTAGTTGAGCAACCTGACGGACTTGATTAACCTGAGTTTCTTTGTCTTCTCAGGCATGCTCTGCCTTGTCTGGCGCCTGTACAACCTACACTTAAAGTCCTATTTATATGTATTCACAGTTGTGTGCGAGCCGCCTAAATCCCTGGCAATCTGCCAAATAGGTCGCTGGGGAATTTCATCAGCTTGGACCTTTTCAATGAACTTCATTGTCTGGGTCTTCCTAGCGATATCCTCGGCCTTGGACTTCCGATGCACCGCCTCCAAAAGGACGTCCGGTGCGTTCAGCTGTGCTCTCAAGCGTTGAACCTTCCGGATTTGCATTTTGATGGTGCTGGCAATGGTCCTGTTGTTATAACTTGGATCAGTAGAGAGTATGAGTTATACAGCGGCGCATCTCCAATCTCGCTTGTTGTACATTGTGTATCTTTCAGATATAATAGGAGGATCCTATCGCTTTTGGGAGTTGGACACAACTGACCAACTAGTGGATGGTCTACTACAAAAAAAAAAGCAGTTTTCATCAAACGTAAATAGAATCATCTTTTCTATGGCGACAATTATATATATATATATATATACATATATATATATATATATGTATATATATAACCTTTAACCTCTTATCAGATATTTTACAGGTTATGAACCAAATAAAAACTGTTCCTGAAGTCCAAATACCGTATATATAAAGTATCAAGCCGGCAGAATACTTAGTCAGGGTGGAGTTAGATAGAGACATTTCGGCTTGCGTAGTAATAAAACGTCTCAAAGGCACTTGCGACGTTAGGCTGTGTCAGGTGTTAACTTTGATCAGAATCGCCTGTTCCTTCTTCCATCAGATTATTTCGATTATCGATATTTATCGAAGCCATTCCGATACAAAACCTATCAAAGAACACTGCCAAGTGCATACAGTACCTTCGTGTGATATTTCATAAAAATCGGCCCCGCCGTTTTCGAGTTCATGGGAAACAAACTCACACACATACAAAGTTCTTTATAGTTCTTTATATATCTTATATATAAAAGGCTATATGTTTGTCTGTCTGTTTGTCTGTCTCCATATTTCCAAACTTTATCTCTTCCGAAACTAAAAGTCACAGATCGGCGCTTGGGGCTTCAAATGATTGGATTTTTTACGGGCCGTTTTTTATGGGTCTTTAGCCGGTTAAAATTGCTTTTTAAGGGGTTAAAAATGGATAAAAACTGAAAATATCGTTACACATTTTGTACAGTCATCATTGTTTATTTTTAAGTTTTAATCGGTTCATGTGCATGTCACCTTGGTACAGTGGTAACGTCACCACCATTTGGATGCAACAGTTTCGATTCTAGCTGATGGCAGCCAAAATATTTTTTTTTTTACTTTCGAAATGAGGACTCTTCAATAGTTATATACGAAATCTGGAAATATTAAAGTATCATATTTAAGCGTATTTTACGTCCAGACAAAGCATCCTCTCCCACTAGTATATATATATATATATATATATATATATATATATATATATATATATATATATATATGAGTGTGTGCATATGTGTGTATATATATATATATATATATATAATATTATTATTATTATTATTATTATTATTATTATTATTTCTACAGACAAACAGCATTACAGTTCACAAGAGCCATGATGCTCTCTTATATATTCCTCTCACATTCTGAAGATTATATATATATATATATATATATATATATATATATATATATATATATATATATATATATAGTTATAAAATGTATATGGTGATTAAGCTACACTGAATATTCCGCGTTTCATCCACTTTAGGATCCTTTAGGCTTATATGCCAGAATCCTAAAGTGGGTGAAACGCGGAATATTCAGTGTAGCTTAATCGCCATATGCATTTTATAACTTACTAACTAGCTCTACCTACGTATTGAGCACTTTTGAAGTAAATACTTAAAGCTTACGCATAAATCTATACTTTCGTATATTTATTTTATGTGAGTAAATTAAGTAGTTATACATATATATATATATATATATATATATATATATATATATATATATATATATACATGTGTATACATAAAGACCTACCTACTGTCTAGATATCTTTATTTGTCCTTATTCTTAGACGCATTCACTTATTATGTTTACATTTGTTGATCCGCTGTCTCTACGAACAACCCACCTACCCCATCTCTGCCTTTCTCTTCCTCTCTTAGTTCTCTCTTTCAATTGTTGTCACTTTGCTACTAATCTCCGTTTAAAAACTATTTTTAAGACACCCTTCCACCTATTCTTTTTGTGGATCATATAAAACTTCCAAGCACTGTATGCAGTATCCCACCCCTTCATAACAGCATATATATATATATATATATATATATATATATATATATATATATATATATATATATATATATATATATATATATATATATATATCCTTCTTCGACAGCCCTCATGAGCTAACGCTCGCCCCGGCCCCTGCTGCTGACATCTTCCATCTTTTATTTCTCTACTTTACCTCATCTTCTTGCCAGCGTCACTCGACTGCTATATTAACCCACCTCTTTCATCAACCAAAAGAAAAGGAGGGTGCTTCTTACCCCGTCTTGTCTCTACGCGTCGTTTCGTATTTAATTGCCTTCATGATCCTGATTGTCGTTCAAAACGATCGTCCCTACGTATGTTATGTAAACAGGCAAGAGTCGCCTCCCCTACCTCCGCGCACTGTTTACACAGCGGGCACCTAGTTACTAATGACAGGGCCGCTCGTACAAATCTGAACTGAGGCGAGAAGCTGACAGAACAACGCAGACACGAACCGCGGCAGGCAGCAAAAATCGAGTACAACAACCGAAAGTTTTGTATTCAACTAGGCGGAATACCCGTCCCATAATGGGTACAGAATATGTTGTTATCTTTTTTGTTTGTTTGTTTTTTGTTTTGTTAAGAGACGCGAACTAAAAAAACTGGGTAGATATGTATTTGATGCCAACCACAGCACGATGTAAGACAAAGTCAGAAGGTAGGATGTTCAAGCCATTGCCCCTGGCCTAACAAAAATTGTCTGGACAGCCCCGTCGGCATTGCCCGGTAGGGACGCCTCAACAGTAAACTATAAACTTACTCCACCCGAAAGCCAGGCGACGTGTCTCAGTCCGACAGGTATTAGTGTTACATAAGAAGGGTTGTCCCCTTCTCGTGTAAGTATGAAGACATATTAGATAAATGAAAACCATATTAGGAAAAGGCTAGAATCGAACCCTGTAGGCAAGTGTTAAAAGATAATGAATAATTGAAATCTTATGTCAGAGATAGAGCGATTGTCCATTCTTTTAGAAATAACTGGATATTAAGTATGTCAGTTAAAAGAATGGACAATAACAAAGTTGAAAATGTAATGTAAAAAATAGGCTAAATGATGCAATTTTATTTACGGATTTCTTTTGTTTATCAGAGGTGTGTAAATACATGTGCACGGGCACGGGTGAATCGAAACGTGACTTTATCACGTTGGTTGCTAGCAAGCCTCTGACGTCATAAACAAAGGAGATTCTCAATATATTGAGACGAGGGTTTCAAGTTTGATCAGAGAGAGTCACACTCACAGCCAGAGAGAGAGAGAGAGAGAGAGAGAGAGCATCAGACTGGGAGTTGATGCCCTTAGAGGCGAAGGATAGAAGAGACCATGTAATCGAAAAGGCTTGAATCCCTGACATAATCAATCGACCGATTGATAAATAAAGAAATCATCTAATATTTTGTAACTGTTTGTCGTCGTGTCGTCATTCAAGCAACTGAAAAAGTAAATGGGGTTTGTCTATCATCATCGTAAACGAACTTGTAATAAAACCCTTCCAAGTATTATATTTCCTCCCCGCCAGCATCAATGAAGTATCTCCCCTCTATATGTCTCAGTTCCGATTATAATATGATATAAGAATTATTATCACTGTCATCAAATATAATATAAATGTCGTGATGTACCAAGAATATAAATGTCCCTTCCTCAGTATTGTCATTATCATCTTTTTTATGAGTCCTCTTTATATGCGTCTCTAATATGACCACGCCCCCATGCAACATTTGGTCACGTAAAGGACCCATCACCTGTGGGGGTGATTGTCAAGAACGGATTCTTGACTGGTACTTTCTACGCCGTCTCCAGTCAACCGAAGCAACAAGGAGACTCATCTCCATAAGGGGGGGGTATGCAAACTTCGAATTAGTTGGAACTACATAAACACTTCCACCAAACCCACACTTGACCTTTTGTCTGACTGTTAGGAAAGAAGTTAAATAACATAAAAGGTGAATCAGGTTGACAAGAAAGTTCTTGCGGTTTCAACTTTTAAATTCTGATGAACATATTTCCGCTTAAAGAAAAAAAATTATTGATCGAAATTAACACCACAAGAATTAAGACATTTTTGTCAACGCAAAAAATATTACAGAATTAAGAATAAATTATATAAATTGAATTAAAAATATTCTTAATGCTGCAACATTTTAAGTTATAAATTTATTACAGTTTTTACTAGAATATCTTGTCCTTTTCTTTTCCAGTTTAACAACTAGCCCTTTACTTTTCCATGTTTAAGCTTAACTATATTACTTTTCATGCTCGCATTTTTCTATTGTAATCTATGATTTTTCTAGGCTTCAAATAAATTCACTTGTTCTTAGTTTAATTTCAGTCTTATTTTTTTGCATCCATAAACACATATGTAATAACAATGTACGACACTCGTCTGCTTTCAATGAAATCCCCCAATTATCTCCCTTTCATGCTTTCGTTCTTTCTGTTTCACTTGTTACTTTTCTTTCTACGACAGCGGTGAATTAATAGCAACAGTAGTCGCTGAAGCGACGTGGTTGCTATGGAAACCAGTCATAAAATGCGTTGTTCATCTCCTTATATATTCTTTCGATTTTAAACACCAGAAAATTCATAAGTTTTGTTTTACTGAGCGAAAACTGCCCCCCCCCAATATAGCTGAGAAGGTGATCTATAAACTGTAATAATTGTTTTAAATTTGGTCAACAAATACGTGAGCGGTGAAGCTTTAAAGCAGTTCTAAATGACTAAAACTGCCACTTAACCATATATTATATATATACGGTAGTGTTTGAATAATATTGATTTAGTTAGTGGATGTTCAGTGTGAATGGAGAATCTATATATCTGCCAATGTTCTTAGACATGTTTTATACAGAAATTCGTCCGATAAGTATCGAAAATCGAAAAAATCCGATCCTAAAATTCGTCTTTCTTTCTTATAGATAAAAAAAAAAATTACAGGGGAATATTTTAGGTTGCAATGCTAAGGGAGATAATAAAATCTTAAGGAATAATTTCTTTTTAGAAAAAAAAACATTGTTTGCCATCTGGAAACATAGCTCAGTGGAAGAGCATTCGACTCCTGATCGAATTATCCCGTGTTAAAGCCCAAATTAACCTCACCATTTTATTTTAATTTTTTTATTATTAATGAATTCGATTTATTATAAAAGAAGAGGTAACATTTAAAATCGCCGCAAATAATTTCTTTGTTTGCATATTTTAAAACTAAACATTAATCAGAAGTGAGTTTCTAGGGAATTCATCATCAAACCCAAATATCGGCTGACGTGATATTGTAAACAAACACAGACGGAATTTGATTAACTACATTATCATTATTATTATTTATTTTATTTTATTTTATTTATTTATTAATTTATTGCGAATTAGTCCATCGGACAAATTATTCCTCGTAATATGCAATAATATATAATATTTGATATAGGGTTCATTCTATAATAATACATACGCAATCTTCATAAATTAAAATATCATGTTTAAGCGTATATTTCGACCGAGCAACGCTTGGCGTCCAGCTAATATATATATAAATTATTATATTATTATTATATATATATATATATATATATGTATATATATTAGTGGGGGAGGACTTTGCCTGGTCGTTAGATACGCTTAAATATATTTTAATTTGTCCAGATTTCGTATATATTATTATAGTCGTGATTTCAAAAGTAAAAAAAAGTATTTGGGTTCCAGCAGCTAGAATAGAAACCGAAACCGTAGCATTCCAAGCTGGTAACGTTACCACTGTACCAACGTGACACGCATATGAACTGATTTTTTTTTTTTTAATTCAATTTTCACCCCAAACAAGGCACAGTGCCACTTTGAAGCAGGGGGCTACTATTAGGGACTTAATTAGCAAGGTCATTAGGAAGGGAGATGAGTAGAAAGATGTTTGTTCACATTACACTTGAACTTCTGCAAATCAGTACAGTTGGGAAAGCAGAATCCCGGAAGGGAGTTCTAAAGACCCGCAGTTCTGGGGAAGAAACTATTGGAGTAAAAGGCTTTCTTGCACCTAGGGATCTCTACTGTAAAGGGATGAGACTTAGTAGCTTGTCGGGTTTGTCGGGGGTAGTTACGTCGGGGAGGTACAAGTGTTTGCAGTTCGTCAGAGCATTCACCATTAAAGTATTTGTAAAACAGGCAGAGGGATGCAACATCTCGTCGATGGGACAGAGGCTGAAGCCTAGATGACAGGTCAGGACCTGTCAGGTTGGCGACTCTCTTTTGAACCCTGTCCAGGAGCGAGAGACAAGCAGCAGATGCACTAGCCCAGATGTGACAACAGCACTCCATACATGGGAGAATGGTGGCCTTATACATGTACAGGATACTGTCAAGCGTAAGTAGTTTTCTAGCACGGTAGAGGGAGCCAACCTTCCTTGCAGCAGCCTTTGCAATGCTCTCAATGTATCTATTCCAGATTATGTTCCTGTAAACGTTAAATTAAAAATTTAAAATAAAATAAGATAAATACACAAAATGTTTAACGATTTTTTTAATTTTGACCCATTTTTTATCCCTTAAAAACCAATTTACCCGGTTAAGATTCATAAAATAATAGGCCATAAAAATCCAGTCATTTCAGGCTCTTAGTGCTGCTCTGCGACTTTTAGTTTCGACCGAGCAACGATGGGCGTCCAGCTTATATATTAAGTAATGTGATTGATAATTTAAAATTTAAAAATCAAATTATAATTAAATTAAAAATCCGTTTCATAAGAAGGAACAACAACAAAATCAATTATCTGTACGATCGTTTCGGAAAACAATGCTTTTTATTGTGGTAGACATCAAGTTACGTACAATAATTATTACATATAGTTTTTTAATAAGCAAGGTCTCCTCGTCAGCAAATTATATATATATATATATATATATATATATATATATATATATATATATATATATATATATATATATATATATATATATATATAACTTCAGTTCCTTTAGCTGTAATTGAAATTAAAATCAAAACATCAAATATTTTATCCCAAGGGCATGGGATAAACTTACGTTGGAATAGAAAATGTCCGGCAAGGTATAATTCAAGTCTGGATGATGAGTTTTGCTTTGTGTTACGTGTTTGAATAAAGAAATGTTAACAATGTATGAAACATCATTTTATTATTATTTTTGTTGTGTGTGTGCGCACGCTCTCGCGCGCGCGTGTGTGTGTGTGTGTGTGTGTGTGTGTGTGTGTGTTAAATTATGTTGGGCCTGAATCGCTACTATTTCATTCAACTTGATTTCATTCGAAAGTTCATAAACTGAGGCATTCCAGTTAAGAATTTCTTGTTGCATAGCTAAAAAATAATAATGTATCTTTACTTATGGTTGCACGAATACAAAACGCGATAAACGCCATTTTGAAAATACGAAACTATGGCTACAAAAGGTTTCACACTCGATCACACCCTCAAATCATGTGTTACGAAACAATTTACCGGAATAATTTTTATTTCCTTTCAATTAAAATTAGCTTTTGTTCGAAGTCTAATATTAATAATGTAATTTTTAAAACATGGACAAAACTCGTCTGCACTAATTACGCAATCTGTATCAACTCTGTAATCCCGAAAGGAAAACTGACAGAACTCCTCTTAACTTAAATCGTAATTCACAACATTATCTCTCAATGTCTGTCTTCTCTTATCTGTCAAAATTTAACTCTCTCTCTCCCTCTCTCTCTCTCTCTCTCTCTCCCTCCTTCTCTCTATCCTCAATATCTTCTTTTTATAGTTGCTATTCCCTTCATATGTAAATTAATACTACACATAAAAAGAATCTATCCACAAAACCAGGTTCTTTATTTCTCTTTTGTCCCCATACCCCATCACCTGACTGACTAAACAGATGTGATACCGCTTGTGTGAGTAGTTTCTTCTTCTACAACATTTTATTCGTCTTTATATTTTAGATCAGAAATATATTCGGGTGTCCTTCTTCTTCTTCTTCTTCTTCTTCTTCTTCTTCAAGGTCTCAACTTAAACAGATTGGATTTAACGCGTTTCTGCATTCAAACACTCCTTTCTGCGCAAAAGTTCTAAATCCTTTATTTTAAATGTAGTTCTTATAAAATAGATTATAACGACACGGATGCAGAATATCAACTCAAATTGCTTCTTTTTTATTTCGTTACAAGAGGAAAACAATTTTCAAAGCTAAGCTTTATTATACGACTCGGTAAATCAGGATTATATTAAGTCTTTTTTTTATATATTTACAATTTATCATATATTTCAATTTAATTGTAGCGTTTAACACTTAGAGTAATTCAGGGAATTAGTTCTGTCTTACAATGAGGAAGTGGTCATATTTCTTTCCTGATATTTCAATGGAATTTTATAACTTAATTATTATGTTATCATTTTACAAAGAAATCTCTTGCGACTGGATAAGTGGGACCTGTCTACTAACAGCCAAGAAATGTGTTCTACATAATTTCAAAAGCTCTTTTCGTTTCTTTTTCTTTCTTTTTTTATTTAGCGTTAATCCTCGTCTCTATGTTATTTCAAGTGTCACCACAATTACTCACATACACAAGATGCCGCAGATTAAATAATTATCCCATACTCTCGAGAATGAAAGTATCATGGTTACCACATAGTCTGCAGACAGCATGTTTCACCCGTATTCTGCAGACCGGAAGTTTCATGATTATCCCATACCTTGGATATAGCAAGTTTAATCGTTAGCCCATAATGTGCAGACCGGAAGTATCTTGGTTACTCCACGTTTTGCAGACCGGAAGTCTTATGTTTCCTCAATACTCTAGAAAGTGAAAATGTCATGGTCACCGAATCCTCTGCGAACGACATGTTCAACTGTTATCCGCAGATCACAAGTTTCATGGAAACTTTATAATGTAAAAAAAAAGAAGTTCATGGTTACCACATACTCTACAGACCGTAAGTTTCACTTTTAACCAATACTTTGAAAACCGCAAGATAAAATGTTACCCCATAATCTGAAGACCGCAAGTTTAACTTTTACCCTAACCTTTGTAGACCGTAACTTTCAATTACATTATGTTCTGAATATTACAGGTTTCAATATTACCCTAACATTTATAGACCACAAGATTCACTGTTACCCCATATTCTGCAGATCGCAAGTCCAACTGTTATCATATATTTTGAAGATCGTAAGTTTAACTGTTAGCATATATTCTGCAGATCACAACTGTTACCATATATTCTGCAGATCGTAAATTTAATTGTTACCATATATTCTGCAGATCGTAAATTTAACTGTTACCATATATTCTGCAGATCGTAAATTTAACTGTTACCATATATTCTGCAGATCGTAAATTTAATTGTTACCATATATTCTGCAGATCGTAAATTTAACTGTTACCATATATTCTGAAGATCGTAAATTTAATTGTTACCATATATTCTGAAGATCGTAAATTTAATTGTTACCATATATTCTGAAGATCGTAAATTTAACTGTTACCGTATATTCTGAAGATCGTAAATTTAATTGTTACCATATATTCTGAAGATCGTAAATTTAATTGTTACCATATATTCTGCAGATCGTAAATTTAACTGTTACCATATATTCTGCAGATCGTAAATTTAATTGTTACCATATATTCTGAAGATCGTAAATTTAATTGTTACCATATATTCTGCAGATCGTAAATTTAATTGTTACCATATATTCTGAAGATCGTAAATTTAATTGTTACCATATATTCTGAAGATCGTAAATTTAATTGTTACCATATATTCTGCAGATCGTAAATTTAACTGTTACCATATATTCTGCAGATCGTAAATTTAACTGTTACCATATATTCTGCAGATCGTAAATTTAATTGTTACCATATATTCTGAAGATCGTAAATTTAATTGTTACCATATATTCTGAAGATCGTAAATTTAATTGTTACCATATATTCTGCAGATCGTAAATTTAACTGTTACCATATATTCTGAAGATCGTAAATTTAATTGTCACCATATATTCTGCATATCGTAAATTTAATTGTTACCATATATTCTGAAGATCGTAAATTTAACTGTTACCATATATTCTGCAGATCGTAAATTTAACTGTTACCATATATTCTGCAGATCGTAAATTTAATTGTTACCATATATTCTGCAGATCGTAAATTTAACTGTAACCATATATTCTGCAGATCGTAAATTTAACTGTTACCGTATATTCTGAAGATCGTAAATTTAATTGTTACCATATATTCTGCAGATCGTAAATTTAACTGTTACCATATATTCTGCAGATCGTAAATTTAATTGTTACCATATATTCTGAAGATCGTAAATTTAATTGTTACCATATATTCTGAAGATCGTAAATTTAATTGTTACCATATATTCTGAAGATCGTAAATTTAATTGTTACCATATATTCTGAAGATCGTAAATTTAATTGTTACCATATATTCTGCAGATCGTAAATTTAACTGTTACCATATATTCTGCAGATCGTAAATTTAACTGTTACCATATATTCTGCAGATCGTAAATTTAATTGTTACCATATATTCTGAAGATCGTAAATTTAATTGTTACCATATATTCTGAAGATCGTAAATTTAACTGTTACCATATATTCTGCAGATCGTAAATTTAATTGTTACCATATATTCTGCAGATCGTAAATTTAATTGTTACCATATATTCTGAAGATCGTAAATTTAACTGTTACCATATATTCTGCAGATCGTAAATTTAACTGTTACCATATATTCTGCAGATCGTAAATTTAATTGTTACCATATATTCTGCAGATCGTAAATTTAACTGTAACCATATATTCTGCAGATCGTAAATTTAACTGTTACCGTATATTCTGAAGATCGTAAATTTAATTGTTACCATATATTCTGCAGATCGTAAGTTTAACTGCTCAATATATTCTACAGATCACAAGTTCAACTGTTCTGCAGATCGTAAGTTTACTTGTTACCCCATACTTTGCAGATCGTAAGTTTAACTGTTACCATATATTCTGGAGACTGCAAGTTTCACTGTTACCCCATATGATGCAAACCAAAAGTTCATTGTTAACGTATATTTTGTAAACGGGAAGTTTTATATCAATTATAAATCACTATTTTACTAAGATAGTTTTTTTTACACAAGATATTAAAACCTAGTAATGACACACATGCGTTACAACGTTAACGCATGACACAGACTAATGTAAATATGTGATGAAATAAAAAAAGACGTTTCTAATCCATGATATCATTTGCCAAAAGTGTCTGTCAACTGCTTTAGAGAAAATAAGATACAGACCATCGTGTGTGTGTGTGTGTGTGTGTGTGTGTGTGTGTGTGTGTGTGTGTGTGTGTTTTAAGTTGTGCTTGGCGCCACTGCCAGATATATTCTATTTCAATTTACCAGTGGTTACCTTGTGTCACCTGATTATGTTGATTGGCTTTGCACTAAAGTATTTTTGGCTGCTTTATCTGTGTCGTATTTTAATATTTTTATTATTTTTTTTAATATTTTCTAGCTTTTTTCAATGCTTTTTCCATACTGTTCCCGGTGTTCTTTTAATTGCTAGCATTACTGTAGTTTTTACGTTCCATATCTCTTCACCTAGCAACTTTTTGAGGTTTTTATTACATAGAAGTCACCATTAATAAAGGCCACTCGATCATAAGGGTTATTGAGTGTAAAGTAGTCAATTGGAAAATGTCGTAGTAATCGTTAGTAGTGGAAATTTGGTAAATTGGATTACTTAAGGGGGTGGTTCAACAAGAATTTGTTTACGTTGGACTTGAAGACTACCAAATTGTAGTCAGCTGGAAAACAGGCAAATGGAAGAGAGTTCCACAGGTGTGCAGTTCTAAGAAAGAAGCTTTGTTCATGGGATCTATGTTTAGGTTTAGCCACATATAAAGAGTGCGAGAAATTATTGATAGTGGTTTCAACTAGACGAGTGGTGAGGAGGGACCATAGATTGGAGCTCAGACGAGCAGTTGCCAAGAAAATAACGATAAAGAAGAGACAGGCTTGCAACGTTTCTTCTATGGGAAAGAGATTACAGGGAAGAGAAAAGGGCATCCCCTACTAGGCTAGGAAGTCTATTTTGAACTCTATCAAGGAAGGATAAAACTTTCTAGCAGTTCCTGTCCAGATGTGGCAACAGGACTCCACCTTTGGGCGTATCTGGCTTTTATATTGATAAAGAATTGCATCATCAGGGAGATATCTACTTGAGCGGTAGAAGGATCCCACCATTTTTCCAGCGACCTTGGCAACAGATTTGATGTACGTGGTCCATTTTAGATCAGGAGTAAAGGTCATACCTAGAAGCTTGTCAAAACATGGAGCCTCCCCAAAACGAAAGCCATTCATTTCGATTGAGATCAGAGCGTTGATGATGCAAAGATAAAAGCTTAGTTTTAGATGCATTAAAAGTAACCAGCCACCTCTTTCCCTATTGTACCACATGCTCAAGATCAGAGGAAAGAGAATCAGAGAGAACTTGGTCATTTACAGCCTTTGGTCTGTTGCCATAGATGGTAGTATAATCACCATAAATGTTTACGAATGATCTTAGGATGTGATTTGGGAGATCATTGATATAGATCAGGAAGAAAGTTGAGCCTAGGATGGACCCTTGAGGGACTCCAGCATTAATACTGTGAGCTTCTTTCTGCCCATTTATCACTACTCTTATGAACTTATCAGAGAGAACTGATTTAATAACTGAGAAGGCATTTCCAGCTATACCGTAACTGGAGATCTTGTGAAGTAGACTTTTATGCCATACCCTATCAAACGCCTTTGATATGTCAAGAGCAATTACCCTAGAAAGGAAGCCGCCCTCGAGATAATCGCTAATCCTATGAGATCTAACCGTTAGTATATTTGCTGTAGCTCTAGCAGAACGGAAACTATATTGCATGTCACTGAGGAGGTTATTTTTGCTGAGGTGGTTGACTACTTCTCTATTCAAAACAAATTCCAGCAACTTACTCATGACGCACAGGAGACTTGTTGGTCTGTACTGAGAGGAAGATGACCGATCACCTGAATTCTTAAATACAGGGCATACTGATGAGATTTTTAGTTTTCTATCTCGTTCAGCTTCACCGTGTCAATTGGTGAGACGATAAAATTTACTACTTAGCAAGTGTTTTCTTTCTTATCATTTCTGGTCTCTACCATCGTGAAGGTTGACTGTTTGCACTTTGTGTTATAAACTAAATGTTATAATATAAATATTAAGATTATCTTTTAATATATTGTTATATATTATGAAGCCTACGTCAGTGACGATTAAATTAGCTTGTGTGAATTATGGCAAGATCACACTGAGTGCATGATGACCTAGATTTGTAAAACAGAACTATTCATGGGGTTGAATGAAAGATGATGTAGGGGCGGTAAACGTTAGATGAAATAGTTGGACAATGTCGAATGATGTCACAATTTTTTTAATTGCGATAAAACTAAGATTTTCAAATTACGGTGGAGACTTTCATGATAAAGGCAAAAACTATAGACATTATGAAATTCAAAGAATGACATTTCTTTCTTATCTCCACATATCTCCATGGCGATGCAATCCTCTGCCTGTATAAGAATCAAGCACGTCCTAGGATGAGGTACTGGTGCCACATCTTAGCAGGATCTGCCTGGAGCACCCAATTCTACCATGACAGATTTCAAAACCGACTTCGTAATCTAGTAGGTGATATTCTTTTCTCTTCTATACAACCTCTTTTCCACATAAGAGACGGTGCGAGCTTGCCTTTGGTCTGTCGTTATTTTCATGGCAAGTGCTCGACTGAGCTCCAGTCTGTGGTACCCCTTTTGCCAATCTTTCACAAAAAAACACTCGTCTAGCTAAAACCACCATCCAAAATACCTCAACTGTGCCTAAATCTAAACGTAAATTCTATGAACAAAGCTACTTTTCATAAAACCGCCATTCTGTGAAACTCTGTTCCGTTGGACTGCTTTCCAGCTGACTATAATATTGCTGTCATCAAGTCCAACGTAAACAAAACATTTCTATAGCAACCACTAGGCGAAACCGCGTACGTATA